>NW_006282204.1:142264-143014 GCF_000327345.1 Myotis davidii
TTCAGGCGGGCCAACCCCCCCGCCCCCAGCGGGGACCCTCACCCCATGAGGGTGTGGCCATCCTGGGTGAGGGGCTGATCGCTATTTGCAGGCTGGCCAGGGCCCCCAGCCACCCAAGCCCCCAGTGGAGGCTGGCTGGAAGCAGGTATCTGGGATTTATTTAGCTTCTATAATTGAAACTTCATTGCCTTTTGCAGAGGCCACAGCTGGCCAGGGCGGAGAGGGAAGCATGGCTTCCTCCATCGTGGAGGCAACCAAGCCTACGGCTTGCTCCAGCTCCGTGGCTGCCGGCCACTATCCTGGTTGGGTTAATTTGCATATAGTCACTCAGATTGGCTGGTGGGCGTGGTTTGGGCATAGCAAAAGTATGGTCAATTAGCATCTTTGTCTTTTATTAGTGTAGATATACACTAGAGGTCCAGTGCACGAATTCGTCCACGGGTGGGGTCCCTCGGCCTGCCTGGCAATGGGGTCCGATAGGGTTGGCCAGCCAGCATTGGGGAGGGACCAAGGGAGGTTGGCTGTGGGAGCACACTGACCACCAGGGGGCAGCTCCTGCATTGAGCGTCTGCTCCCTGGTGGTCAGTGTGCATCATAGCTACCAGCAGGTTGTCTAGTTGTAATGGTCACTTAGGCTTTTATATATATAGATGTTAAGGGCAAAGGATAATTTCAAGTATATGATAGTCACTTTGACTCTATATTTACCTCATTTGGGACCAGTTTCAAAGACTAGAGAAGAGAGAATTC
>NW_006282204.1:144232-150795 GCF_000327345.1 Myotis davidii
AATGGGCGGGGGCTGCTCCCCTCAGCCCAGCCTGCACCCTCTCCAATCGGGGTCCCCTCGGAGGATGTCCAACTGCCAATTTAGGCCCAATTGGGCCTAAACTGGCAGTTGGACATCCCTCTCACAATCCGGGACTGCTGGCTCCTAATTGCTCAACTGCCCCCCCTGCTGGCCTGGTCATCCCCAACTGGCTCCCCTCCGCCCGCCTGGTCACCCTCACTGCCCCCTCTGCCAGTCTGGTCACCCCTAACTCCCCCCCGCCCCCCCACTGGCCTGGTTGCCTCACGCAGACTGCATTCGGTCGTTTGGTCATCCCTCACTAACCTCCCCCGCCGGCCTGGTCGGCCCATGCAGCCTGCTGTTGTCATCAGTCCAGTTGCTTCGGTCGTGATGGCCCCTGGCTTTTTATATATTAGGATAATTTGACATTAAACATCTTTTGTGATATGTCTATTATAAAGCAAGAGATTTATTAAGAGGCAGAAAGAGAAAAAAAGTACAGACCAATCTTTATGGAACAATTTTATTTTGATTTTTTCTAAAAATATCAGGAACTATACAAAAACAAGCTTGATATTTGGCTGTACCAAAATCAGTACAAGTAAAACCAAAAGCAATACAAGAATAACATTCAGAAATCATATTTAAGTTTAGAGAAACATGTTTGAAAGTAGCAAGTTTAATGCTCGTTTCTCCATAGAGAAAACAAGTTTACTGGACCACAACACTGCTGTGTACTTTTTAAAACTGACAATTTTTTAAAAAGAAAAATTTAAAGAAAGTGTTCAATTCTAACCTGGAACTTCATCACTTATAGAATAACATGCTCACGTCAGTGAAAATAAAGTTGGTAACCTTGCAAATGAGTCTTTCACTGGATGAACTCAGATTCCAACAGAACACAGCCCTGTACAGCTGGGAGGTCAGCTCTGGTCACCCAGGTCTCCTGAACGTAAACAAACACAGTGGGGAGTGAAACAAACGACTACACCCGAATCTTCCTGTAGCGGCAGCTTTCACGAAATGAAAGGAACCCAGCTCCACAGGTGCAGGTATGGCCATTTAATTCCAAGTCCCAGAGTCTTGCACTGTTGAAATAAAAATAATCTTTGACTTAGAGCAAGTCTGATGAAGGCACCAGAACCCTATCCTGTTCCCCCAAATGATACTTTGAATGCTCTTATCATCCTTTCAAGTTGACTTCAACCTATTAGGAACTGACCTTCCAGGTAGGGAAGTCCCAGCCTCACCTGCATTAGCAGCCCTGTCTATTCCCCTTACCCATCCAAATCTTCTAGGGTCATTTGTCAACCCATGCTCACTAGTCTCTAAGCAAACATAGCCATTGGTGAGGGAAGACTTCCATTTGTAAAACTTCCAAACTTTTTTAAAAAGTGTTTTTATTGATTTTAGATAGAGAGGGAGAGGGATAGAGCTAGAAACATTGATGAGAGACATCTATCGGCTGCCTCCTGCATGGCCCCTACTGCTGATTGAGCCTGCAACATGGGCATGTGCCCTGACTGGCAATCAAACAGGGTTTGGGGGGCTGGGAGGAAGAGGGCCTGGTTCATGGGTGGATGCTCAACTACTGATCTATACTGGCTGGGCATTTCCAAATATTTTTAAATTTAAATCTCCAAAAGCTAACTTCACAGCCCCTTAATATTCTTAATTTCACAATCCACTTTGGTGTCTGCCTCTTCCGGCTTTTTTCAGTTTTGCCCTGGAGGGACCCTTGAAAAAACATTCAAATTCAGGGAACCCCCATGGTCTGCATGTGAGGGCACTAAACTGAAGGGCGCTCTATGTCACAGAAATCCAGTGTCAGAGTAGGACGCAGTTCATTTCCTTCCCCAGACAAAATCTCAGGCTGAGACTCAGAAAGGGGTTCCCCTCCCAGCCATACACAAGTGTTAGGCAAAGGAGGGAAAATGCTATTCAATTTGGTTTAGCAGTTCTTCCAGGAGAGTTAGGGGCTTGAGCCTTGTTACTTTCTTCACTCTCAAACCCAAGTGGTTGTTCCAGAGTCTATTTCTTTTTAATCTAAGAACCTTGTCACTTTTAAGAAAAAAATCTTTTCTTTAGGACCCTGCAGAAACATATTTGTTCATGCAATGAGAAATATCTCTTAGCCATTCTTCATCTTCAAAGCACTCAGTAAAACCTGGCCCAGTATTTTGTCTGGACTCTGGTCATTCACCTCCAAAGAGACATGTGCTCTTGGTTCAGGTTTTAGTTTGGGGCTTTAAAAAACATATCCTTGCATAAATGAAGTCTTTACTAAAGTAACCATTTTGTAGCATTATCCAAAATTTTCATCTCATGTTTTGTATCAGCACCTCTCTGTGGAGAGAGCAGTGTGCTACAACATCAACATTACATTTTTTTTTTTTTAAATGAGGCAAACTGTGTCATGAAGCCAACTGCTGATGAGCACCAGGAATATAGATGACAGACCTTTGCTTTTCAGATATGAAGACCCATTACATTTATACTGGCCTTTGTTTTGGAAGGCATCTAGCAGCAGAAAGTTTTCTTGATTCATCGTTTACAAATCTTGCAAATGCTGTACCATGTCAAATATTCATCATAGTTGTATGAATGTCTAACCACTATGCTGTATACCTGAAACTAATAAAATACTGAATGCCAACTGTTGAAAAATTAAAAAATATTCTTGGAATCTGTTGACTCATCAACCCAGATAAATTGCTACTTTGCAGTTAATGACAAAAGAAAACTTTTTAGCATCATGTGATATATAAGTCAATTTATTAAACTGGAGTAAAATCTTTTCAATTTCTTGAACTTCTTGCCCTAGCATTTCAATGTTGGTTTTATTAGATTCTTACCAACTATGTGAGACTTTATTTTGTGGAGTAAGTTCTGCTACTAGATAATTTGCTTCCTACACTTTTTCACTGAATGTGATTTTTTTAAACAAAAAATCTTTACTATTTTGATATTGCAAAAATCATTTAAAATAATCAACACTTTTACTTATCAAATGGCTACGATTTAGTTGCAACTGCTGGACCAAAATCTAGGTTTATAGGTTGCATTCCAGACGATATACACTGGAATAGGACAGCTTGGATTATACGTCCATATAAAACCATTAGAAAGTAGCTTTCACTGTAAAGAAAGAATTTCTTTCTGTCCCTCGCACGAATATACTCAAGTAACTCCGAAGACTATAATTCTTCATCACTAACCTGATCAGAAATGTCTGTGTTCTATGCCTAGCACAGTCCTCTTCTACCTCACACCTTGCCTTCAAAAATGGTTGCACTGGACCATCAGATTTGTTTGTAATAAACAAAAAATTTTATTTTTAATAAAATATGAAACGGGCATAATAGCTAAACAAGAAATCACAAAAAGTTCAAAAACTTCACAAAACAATTCACTTCTAACCTTTTGCCCCATGTTTTTGCGGTTTACAATGAAGTATCAGGAGACAACTGAGCTGCAGCACCCAATTCCTTCCCAAGAATGAGCATTTCCCTCGAAGTTCGCCCCCATCAGTCAGTCAGTGGGCAGTGCTGGGGCAGGTAGTCAGGAGGGAGCCAATGTCATACTCCTACCACACCCCCTCTGTGAATAGTGCTCACCAATCACCCACAGGGTCCAGCTCAACCCCGTGGCGGCCCCACCGCACTCTGCCATGCAGGCGGACACAGTCTCTACGGAACTGTCAGCAGGGCGGCTCCGTCACTGCTCACGACTGTGAGCACGGCGTTATGCAGCACAAGAAGTTCAAAAACAACATTTTCAGTAGCAATTTTATATTGCTACTGAACCCCAGCAACAGCTCGCAGAATCCCAGTAGAGAAACTCACCTCCAACATCAAAAGACTTTTTTCCCTATAAGAGGTCATTTTCATTTGACTCAGATCCTTCTGTCACTTGACTTGCAAGTTCAGGTTTAGCTCCTTCCTCGTGTGCCACCTGTGTCTCAGATACCGGTTTTGGCTGCCCCTGCTCCTCACTATTCTCCGGTGCCTGCTGGCTATTTTTTCCGTCTGCTGGGTCATTTTGATTTGATCTGTCACCAGCTTCCAATTTAGCTTCTTCCCCATTTCCTGCTTGGGCTGCCTGCTTGGGGTGGAGCGGCCGTGGGTCCTGAGCGCTCCTGGCCACCTCCTGGAGATTATACTTCCTGAACAACACGTAATCTTTCACAACGCTCAGGCAGCACACAGCCTTGATGATTTCCACTACCACTGTGTACTGCGGGTTGGTAAGATCCACTTTGTTTTCCGAGTTGAGGCTTCCCACTATTCCTGTAGAAAAAAGAGGGAAAAACTTAGGCTGAGAGGGTACTGTGACACTTCAAGGATACAGAAACAGTCTTTCATCTCTCTGCCTGGGACTTGTTAAACCAAAGCACATACAAGTGCTCTCTTCCACACAGGCTTCAGTCACATCCCCTGACCTCTTTCAAAAAATAAATGCAAATGAAACCCTGAGACATTTAATAAGAATACTTATTTTCCAAAGAAAAATTCAATCTTGGTTTGGAAAAGACTTAATATCTAACTATCAGAAAACCTCATATCCAACATACTGAAATCAGTTAGGTTTAATATTATTTTAAAGACATTTTAATATATTTGCTCTACACTAAAAAATGTAAGCCTTAAACCAACTTATTTTTAAAACTTATTTTTTTCAATTATAGTTTACATTTGATATTATTCTGTATTAGTTTCAGAAAAACAGTATAGTGGTTTGACAAACACATAATTTATGGGGTGGTCCCCCACCCCCACCGATATTTCTAGTACCCACCCGACCCCATTCATGATTGTGCTGCTGACTACATTCCTTACGTGGTGCTTCACAGTCTGTGACTATTAAGTTGTACTTCTTAATCCCTTCACCTTTTCACCCAGTCCGTCAACCATCTCCCCTCTACCACCGTCTGTTCTCTGTACCTGAGTCTCTTTCGATTTATTGTTCTTGATTCCACATATAAGTGAAATTATATGGTATTTGTCTTTCCCTGACTTTTTTCACTTAGCATAACACCCTCTAGATTCATCCATGCTGTTGCAAAAGGTAAGTTTTTTTTTCTTTTTTATGGCCAAGCAGTACTCCATTGTGTATTATGTAGCTGTGCCACAGGTTTTTTATACACTTGTCTATTGATTAGCACTTGGGTTGCTTCCACATCTTGGCTATTGTAAATAATGCTGCAGTGAACATGGTAATGCATATATTCCTTCGAATTAGTGTTTTGGGCTTCTTTGGACATATTTTCAGAAGTGGAATCACTGGGTCATAGGGCAATCCTTTATATCAATAGATGCAAGAAAAGCATTTGACAAAATCCAGCACCCATTTATGATAAAAACTCTCAGCAAAGTGGGAACAGACGCAACATATCTCTAAGGCCACATATAACAAACCCACAGCCAACATCATACTCAATAGGGAAAAACTAAAAGTGTTCCCTTAAAGTCAGAAACAAGACAGGGATGTCCGCTTTCACCATTCTTATTCAACGTAGTACTAGAAGTCCTAGCCACAGTGATCCGACAAGAAGAAATAAAAGGCATCTAAATTGGATAGGAAGAAGTAAAACTGTTATTATTTGCAGATGACACGATACTGTATATAGAGAGCCCTACCTATTCCACACAAAAAAACTACTAGAACTGATACATGAATTCAGTAAAGTAGCAGGATACACAATAAATATCCAAAAATCAGTTGCATTTTTATATGACAACTAGAGGCCCGGTGCATGAACTCATGCACAGGTGGGGTTCCTAGGCCTGGCCGGCTGTCAGGTTGCCGGCTGAAACTGGCTCTCAGACATCCCCTGAGGGGTCCCAAATTGCAAGAGGGCAGTTCTCGGGTGACACACCCTAGAATCGGGCTCCCTCCTCTCTGGTTCCGGGTGCGTAACCTGAGAACCGCAGCTGCCAAGTCGCCACAGCTCAGCAGCTACTGCACTGAGCATCTGCCCCCTGGTGGTTAATGCGCATCATAGCTACCTGTTGGATGGTCAAACGGTCAGTTAGGCTTTTATATATATATATAGATAGATTCCAGAGAAGGAGGGAGAGAGGAATAGAGAGGTGGAAGGGAGAAAAGGAGAGGGGGAGGGGGAGGGAGAGAGAGAAAGAGAACCATGGCTGTGAGAGACATACATCAATCAGTTGCCTCCTGTTCTTGCCCTAACTGGGGGGTTGAACCCGCAACCTAAGTATGTGCCCTGACTGGGAATCAACTCCATGACCTTCTATTGCATGGAATGACTATCCAACCAACTGAGCCACACCAGTCAGGGCCCTAGGGATAAATTTAACAGAGGAGAGGTTACAGAAAATTATAAAACATTAAAGAAGGAAATCAAAGAGGATACTAATAAATAGAAACATATACCGTGCAATCTATAGATTCAACACAATTCCTATCAAAATTCCAATGGTATATTTCACAGAACTAGAATAATCCAAAAATTTGTATGGAAACACAAAAGACCCAAATAGTGACAGAAATCTTTTATTTTTTTAAACTGATTTTAGTGACAGAGTGGTAGGGAGAGG
>NW_006282204.1:150844-155708 GCF_000327345.1 Myotis davidii
GAAAGAGAGAGAAAGATAGATGTGACAAAGAAACATCGATCGGCTGCCTCCCATATGTGCCCTGACTGGGAATCAAACCCACAACCTGGATATGTGCCCTGACCAGGAAGTGAACCCACAACCCTTTGGTGCATGGGACCACACTCCAACCAAGCCACATGGACCAGGACAGCGACAGATATCTTGAAAAAAGAAGACAAAGTGGGAAGTATCACACTACCTAATATCAAACTATACTACAAAGCCATCAAAATCAATACAGCATGGCACAGGCATAAAAACAGACACATAGTTCATGGAATCAGAGAGAGCCCAGAGATAAACCCACCCCTATTCAGTCAATTAATCTTTGATAAAGGAAGCAGAGACAAAAACAGTACAATGGGACAAAAACAGTCTATTCAATAAATGGTGCTGGAAAACCTGGATGGATACGTGCAAAAAAAAACAAAGAAACTAGGCCACCTTCTTACATCATACGTAAGAATAAACTCAAAATGGATTAAAAACTTAAAGTCTCAAAACCATAAAACCCCTAGAAGAACACATAGGAGTAACATCTCAGATGTTTCTCATAGCGATATTCTTCTGACACCTCTTCTTGGACAAGGGAAACAAAGAAAAATAAACAAATGGGACTACAGTAAACTAAAAAATTTTTGTACAGCAAAACAAAGAGACAATCTACAGAATGGGAGAGCAAATTCACCAATGACATGTCCAATAAGGGATTAATATCAAAATTTATAAAGAACTCAGACAATTCAACACCAGAAAAACAAACAACCCAATTAAAAAGCGGGGCCAGCCAGTGGTTGAGGGTCAACCTATGAACTAGATGGTCACAGTGATTCCCAGTCACGGCCCATGCCTGGGTTTCGGACTTGATCCCCATCGTGGGATGTGCAGGAGGCATACAATCAATGATTCTCTCTCATTATTGATGTTTCTACCTCTCTCTTCCTTCTCTGAAATCAATAAAATTAAAAAAAAAAGTGGGCAGAAGACCTGAGTAGACACTTCTCCAAATACTACACCCAGATGCCAGTAGACACATGAAAAGATGCTCAATGTCACTAATCATCAGAGAGATGCAAATCACACCACAATTAGATATCACCTCACACCTGTCAGGATCATCAATAAATCAATAAACAACAAGAGCTGTTGAAAATGTGGAGAAAAGGGAGCACTGTTGGTGGGAATGTAAATTGGTGCAATCACTTTGGAGAACAGAGTGGCGTTTCCTAAAAAGAATTCATACAAACAAGAACAAGAATTACCTTGCACACCAAAGTAAAATCACTGAGAAATATACCTGCCAATTCTTTGATAACTTCTTCTCTATTCACATGACTGTTATTTCGAGCTTTATATACAATCTGAAATGTCCCTTTATTTGGAGCTTTAAACCAGGGTTCCAAAAAAGTTTCTGCATATTTTTTCATATCTTCTAAGAAAGCCTTGCATGTGCCTGAGATGGGTAACATTCGTAGAATAACCCGGGTCTTCTTCTTCTTGGTTTTGTACATATCCTGGAGAATATGATGTACCAGTTTCTCAGGTTCTAAAGGGAAAAAGCAGCACGGAACAGACAAGTTGAGAATCTAAGTTTTCAGACATTTTAAAGCCTCTTCTAACTCTCTAAAATGAATTTTCATTGTCAGTGACATAAATTGACAATAGAGTATAAGAAGTGATCATAATGAATTTTAAGTAAGTCTAACCAACCATGCTTTCCAACTAGTATTTCTTCAATGCCTACTATGTATCAATACCATATCTAGTATTTTAACTCTTCAGCATTACTTTTACCAAAAACAACTGTTCACGAAGACAGCGAAGCTACATTTTTATACCTTACTCAATGATAAAACCACACTGTTGTTTTCCTATGAAAATGGCAACTATCTAAGTAACAAACATTAAATAGCAGTTTTTTACAAAAACAAAACAAGAATCTGCAAATCACTTAAAAAGATGTAATTAATCCAGATGCTAAGTTTATACACAAATCTAGATCTCAGACCTTAGAGGAGCCCCAGACCATGACCTGCACAAGGTCAAGCGGCAGTCCTTAGGTCACATCCTAATAATATACAAATCTGATGGGGCTTGCTCAGTGCTTTCAATACTTTTAAATTAGTTAACTGCATTTAAAAATCTAGAAACTTCTCCAGATTTCCAACTTCTTTTGAAAAATCAGAAGATGTGGCCCTACCAGGACCACCTCCCCTAAAGCCTGAAGCCATTCCAGATGGGCTGGAGCTGGGTGGTGGCTGCCCCTTGTAGACAGATCATGTACTTGTTTTACCTAAAGTGACATGCAAAGGAAGTGGCAAACCCAAGTTTCTACTCCTGAGCCCAGGCTGTGTCCCCCACCCCGTTCTGCCTTCTATATGCCTGGTGGTGAAACTGGGTGAGGGAGCTGGTGTTCTGGGAGAGGGAGGTGGCCAGGCAGTACAGGATGGAGCATGGCAAGGCGTAGTGGCCAGACACACCTATCCCCAGTGTCCTGATGAAGACCACATTGTTCGCGCCGCTCTCCACTGACTGGAACCTTCTCAGCCGCATCTCCGTAGACGCTTTAATGTCACCAACTTCTTTCTTCAAGGCGGCCTCCGCATCGTCGTCCTCTCCCTCGCCTCCTGAGGGCGGCTGGTCCTGGTCTGTAAACTTTGCATAAAACGGATGAGCAGAGATGCCGTCACAGCTCACGTGAAAAGCGGTAATAAACGGCTTATGTGAAACCCCCAGTGGCAGACAGCTCAATACTGACAAACCTTTTCATTAAGATACTGAGACCTCACTTCCCCAAAATGAGGATTGTGGTGCTTCTCATTTGAAAATGTTTCCAAAAGCACGGTAACAGTCAGGGACAGAGAGAAATATGCTCACCAGATCAATCATTCCAGGGTGGCCCTTCATCCCACCCCTAGACACCTTTGTGCCTAATGACACTCTCCTTGGGTGAGAGGAGACCATGTCCTTGTGGAATGGAAAACGCTTACTCGTGTTCTAATGAGGAACAGGAAACAATCCTAGGCACTTGCTCTGGGTGCCAGTGTAGAAAGGACAGCACTGCCTGCCCAGTCCTCCGCCCATCGATGGAGTTGCCAAGCGGGCACTAGTAAGTGTACACATTTTTGGGGCCTTTACCCTACACCAGGAGATAGTTTATGGACATAAGCAACTTTTTAGTCACCCTTAAAAAGTGCTACCATTATTCTTTGTCATCTAAGTCAGCAGAATAAAATGACATGCCGTGTCCGGCCCCAGAGGCCCCGGGGACCAGCCCCCTTCATTGAACTCTTGGGTGTGTCCATACACGTGTTAGTCCGGATCTAAGCCAAGTATATGACTTGCAAACTGCGATGGGGCAATTACATTTGAAGTGCTACTGGTGCAAGAGTTCTTACTTTGAAAATGTGTTTCTACATGCATTTGAGAAATAACTAACACGAATACTAAACCCACTATTTCAGAGCTACTACCGAGGGCAGACATTACTGCAGCCAAGGTGCTCAGACAGCGGCACCACGTGGCAAACCCTGCGGCGAACTTCCTGGGGCCATGGCCAGCTCCATCGCCTACGTAACCCTCGGGTCCTCCTCAACAGGGCCCACAAGGCGGTCGTGAGGAGTAAACGTCTCTGAAAAACCCAGAAACACAAGCCTGGGCGGCAGGGAGCAGACTGTAGGTAGGGGCCGCCAATTAACAACCGGAAGCAAGTGCAGGACAGCAGCACTTCCCGCCCCACTCCACCCGCTCCGCGACCCGACCACGCGAGGGGGCGGAACGTCAGAGGCCACGCCCTCCCGCGCATGCGCACGGCCCGCGCATGCGTCTGAAGGCGGGCGGCCTTCCTCCTCCGAAAGCCTAGCGGTAGCACAGGCGCAGGCCTACCTTCTCCGGCCCATACAGGTCGTCGCCATACTCGTTGAGCAGGCTGTAGGCTTCCTCCACGCACTTGCGCTCGTTCATGTTGCAGGTAATGAGCACGCCCTGCAGCCCGGGCTCCAGCTGCCGCGGGCCTGTATGATTTCATTGGTCTACACGTCTGTTCTTGTGCCAGTACCAGGCATTGTTGAGAACTAGTCCCGCCCCGCCCCTGAAGGAGCAGATTCCCTGGAGCAGTGGCCTGTGACCTTAGAATAAGATGCTGGTCTCCAACCGCATGTACTAGTAGATGGAGCTTGCAAAGCACCGTTTCATTTACGAATTAATATTCACTGATTTACTCAATATTTATTAAGCACCTATGTGCCAGGAATTGCCCTATACTGAGGTTGAGACTATTAAAAAGCAAGACCTTTTTAATTTTTTTAAAATTACTTGTACATATGTCTCCTTTATTTCCCCATTGACCTTCCCCTGGCCTCCCCTACCTGCCTCCCACTCCCCTGCCCCAGTGTCTTGTGTCCATTGGTTATGCTTATATGCATGCATACCCTTTGATTGATCTCTTATCCCCCTCCAATACTCCCCAGCCTTCCCGCTGTAATTTCACAGTGTTCGATGCTTCTCTGCCTCTCTATCTTTTTGTTCATCAGTTCATAATGTTCTTTATTATCCATAAATGACTGAGATCATTTGATATTTATCTCTCTCTGACTGGCTTATTTCACTTAGCATAATGCTCTCCAGTTCTATCCATGCTGCTGCAAATTGTAAGAACTCCTTTTTTACAGCAGCATAGTATTCCATTGTGTAGACGTACCACAGTTTTCTAATCCGCTCAACTGCCGATGGGCACTTAGGCTGTTTCTAAATCTTAGCTATTGTAAATTGTGCTGCTATGAACATAGGGGTGCATATATCCTTTCTGATGGGTATTTCTGGTTTCTTGGGATATATTCCTAGA
>NW_006282204.1:156188-157474 GCF_000327345.1 Myotis davidii
TGCCCATTTTTTGATTGGATTGTTTATCTTCCTTTTGTTGAGTTGTATGAGTTCCCTATAAATGTTAGAGATTAAACCTTTATCGGTGATTACATTGGCAAATATGTTCTCCCACGCAGTGGGCTTTCTTGTTGTTTTGTTGATGGTATCTTTTGCTGTGCAGAAGCTTTTTATTTTGATGTAGTCGCCTTTGTTTATTTTCTCTTTAGACTCTTGCCCTAGGAGCTGTGTCTGTAAAAATACTACAATATATGTCTGCTATTTTGCTGCCTATGGAGTCTTGTAGGATTTTTATGGTTTCTCGTCTTACATTCAAGTCTTTAGCCATTTTGAGTTTGTTTTTGTGTATGGTGTAAATTGGTGATCTAGTTTCATTTTTTTGCATGTATCTGACCAAATTTCCCAGCACCATTTATTAAAGAGGCTGTTTTGACTCCATTGTATGCTCTTGCCTCCTTTGTCAAATATTAATTGAGCATAATGGCTTTAGTCAATTTCTGGGTCCTCTATTCTCTTCCATTGGTCTATATGTCTGTTCTTGTGCCAGTAGCAGGCAGTTTTGAGAACAGTGGCTTTGTAATACAGTTTGATATCTGGTATTGTGATCCCTCCAACTTTGTTCTTCTTTCTCAGGATTGCTGTGGCTATTCGGGGTGTTTTTTTATTCCAGATGAATTTATGGAGAGTTTGCTCTAGATCTTTGAAATATTCTGTTGGTATTTTAATAGTATTGCATTGAATCTATAGATTGCTTTAGGTAGTATGGACATTTTAATGATGTTGATTCTAATGATGTTGATCCATTAACGTGGTATGTTCTTCCATTTGTTTATGTCTTCCTCTCTCTCTTTTTTTCAATATCCTGTAGTTTTCCAAGTACAGGTCTTTTACGTGCTTGGTTAAGTTTATTCCTAGGTATCTTAATTTTCTTGGTGCAGTGGTAAATGGGATTGTTTTGTTCATTTCTCTTTCTGTGAGTTCATTATTGTTGTATAAAAAAGCCATAGATTTCTGGGTGTTAATTTTGTATCTTGCTACATAGTTAAATTCATTTATTAGGTCTAATAATTTTTTGATGGAGTCTTTGGGGTTTTCTATGTAGAGTATCATGTCATCTGCAAATATGGACAGTTTTACTTCTTCTTTTCCAATTTGGATGCCTTTTATTTCTTCTTCTTGTCTGATCTCAATGGCTAATACTTCCAGTACTATGTCGAACAGGAGTGGTGAAAGTGGGCATCCCTGTCTTGTTCCTGTTCTTAGGGGAAATACTTTTAGTTTTTGCC
>NW_006282204.1:157578-166242 GCF_000327345.1 Myotis davidii
ATGCCCACTTTGCTGAGTTTTTATCAAGAAAGGGTGTTGGATTTTGTCAAATGCTTGATCTGCATCAATTGATATGATTATGTGATTTTTGTCTCTCAGTTTTTTTATGTGCTGTATCACATTTATTGATTTGTGGATATTGTACCAGCCTTGCATCCTCGGAATAAATCCCAGTTGGTCATGGTTTATGATCTTTCTAATGTATTGCTGAATCCTATTTGCTAGACTTTTGTTGAGGATTTTAGCATTTATGCTCATCAAGGATATTGGCCTGTAGTTCTCTTTTTTTGTGGTGTCTTAATCTGGTTTTGTTATTAGGGTGATGCTGGCTTCATAGAAGGAGCTTGAATAGTCTGAGGAGGATAGGTTTTAGTTCTTCTTTGAATGCTTGGTAGAATTCCCCTGTAAAGCCATCCAGATGAGGGCTTTTGTTTGCTAGAAGATTTTTGATCACTGTTTCAATTACAGGTTTTTTGATTCTTCTTGGTTGAGTTTTGGAAGCTGGTATTTTTCTACAAATATGTCCATTTCTTCTACTTGTCCTTTTTATTGGAATAGAGTTGTTCATAGTATTTTTTCATAATCATTTGTATTTCTGTAGGATCGGTTGTTACTTCACCTCTTTCATTTCTAATTTTATTTGGGCCCTCTCTCTTTGCTTCTTGGTGAGCCTGGCTAGAAGTTCATCAATCTCGTTTATCCTTTCAAAGAACCAGTTCTTGGTTTTATTGATCTTTTGATGATTGTTTTTTGGTCTCTATTTCATTTATCACCGTGCTGATCTTTATTATTTCCTTCCTTCTGCTTACACTGGGCTTTTCTTGTTGCTCTGTTTCTAACTCTTTGAGTTGTAGGGTTAGGTAATTTATTACCATTGTTTCTTGTTTTTTGCCATAGGCTTGTAGGGTTATGAACTTCCCTCTCAAGACTGCTTTCACTGTGCCCCATAGATTTTTGGATTGTTGTGTTTTCATTGTCGTTTGTTGCCATGATGCTTTTTATTTCTTTTTTGATCTCTCTGGTAACCCAGTCATTGTTTAATAGTATGCTATTTAGCCTCGAGGTGTTTGATTTTTTTTTATTGTAGTTGATTTCTAGTTTTATGCCATTGTGATCTGAGAAGATGCTTGATATGATTTCTATCTTCTTGAATTTGAAGAGACTTTGTTTGTGACCCACTATATGGTCTATCTTTGAAAATGACCCATGTGCACTTGAGAAGAATGTATATTCTGTGGCTTTAGGGTGAAATGTTTTGAAGATGTCAATTAATTCCATCTGATCTAGTGAGTCACTTACGATTGATGTTCTTTGCTAATTTTTTTGTTTAGAGGATTTGTCCAATGTTGATAGTGGGGTATTAAGGCCCCTATTATGACTGTATTGCTGTCATTCTCTCCCTTGATCTCCTCCAGAAGTTTTTTTATGTATTTGGGTGCTCTTGTATTGGGTGCATATATGTTTACCAGAGTTATATCTTCTTGTTGAATCGCTCCTTTTAGTATTACGAAGTGGCCTTCCTTATCACTTGTTATGTCTTTCACTTTGAGATCTAATTTGTCAGATATAAGTATTGCTACCCCAGCTTTTTTTTCATTTCCATTCACCTGAAAAACCTTTTTCCATTCCTTCACCATCAATCTGTGAGTCCTTTGTTCTGAGGTGGGTCTCCTGTAGACAGCAGAAAAATAGGTCATGTTTTCTTATCCATTCAGCTAGCCTAGGTCTTTTGATTGGGGCATTTAATCCATTCACATTTAAAGTTATTGATAGGTACTTGTTTGTCACCATTTTTATTCTTTACACCTGTGTTCCTTCTTTGCTTCTTATTTCTTCCTTTTACAGCAGACCCTTTAGCATTTTTTGCATTGCTGGTTTGGTGGTAGTAAACTCCCTTAGTCCTTTTTTGTCTGTGAAACTCCTGATTTCACCCTCAATTTTGATTGATAGCCTTGATGGATAGTATTCTTGAATTCAGACCCTTCCTTTGAATGACTTTGTATATTTCATTCCATTCCCTCCTGGCCTGATGTGTTTCTGTTGAGAAATTAGTTGCTAGTCTGATGGGGGATCCGTTGTAGGTAACTTTCTGTCTCTCTCTGGCTACTTTTAAGATTATTCTTACTTTGTTGTTGGTGTTTGCCAGTTTAATTATAATGTGCCTTGGTGTCGGTCGTTTCGGGTTCATTTTGTTTGGGGCTCTGTGAGCTTCTTGGATTTGTGTGAGTTTTTTCTTCCCTATATCAGGGAAGTTTTCTGTGATTATTTTTTCAAACGGGTTTTCTATTTCTTGCTCAGTTTCCTCTCCTTCTCGCATCCCTATTATGCGGATGTTGTTTTTTTTTCGTGTTGTCCCAAAGTTCCCTTAGGCTCTCCTGTTTTTTAAGTGTTTTTTTTCTAGATGTTGCTCTGCTTGGGTATTTTTTCTACCTTGTCTTCTAGCTCACTAATGTGGTCCTCTGCTTCTTCTAGTCTACTGTTGATGCTTACTATTGAGTTCTTCATAACAGCGATGCCATTTTTCATTTCTTCTTGGTTCTTCTTAATTTCCTTTTGGTTCTATCACATATTGTTGAATTTGTCTTCCATTCTTTTCAGTGACCTTATTACCATTTCTCTGAATTCTTTCTCTGGCATATTGCTTGCCTCCATCTCGTTTACTTTCTTTTCTGGTGATGCCTCCTTTTCTTGCATATGTGGGCAGTTTCTTTGTCTCCCCATGAACTCTCTTCTCAGGGTGTTTGGTTATGTAGCTCTCTCGCTCCTTTCCCTAGGTAAAATCTGGCTTTTCTGTGAAAAGATGCAGAGCTCATCCAAGTCCGTGTATTCGCACTGCTTGAGATCCGGTGTTCCTGGGTTCGTAGCTGGTCCCTGGATGTTGTGGTTGTAGATTCCTGGGATGTATAGGCTTCCGATAACAGCCACTCTCCCCTTCAAGATGGCGGTCTCCGTGGCAGAGCCAGTTGCTCTGGAAGAGATTTCAGCAGCAGTGGAGGCTGCCTGGTCAGGGGAGCCCAGTCCAGCAGCCCCCAACCATCCCTTGGAGTATAGCTGGCCCTCACCCACAAATATACACTTTCCATACATCACACACTCTCCTTTCGTTCTCTCACACACTGTCTTGCAGTCTGCCTTCCCATTAGCAGCCATCTTCCTCTCTCGCAAAACACACTTCTTACATTGCTCTTATAAGCCAACGTTCTATGAAGTCAATGGGTACTTCCAAAACATCCTACCTATTTTTTGTTCCTATTAAAATGTGCATTTTCAATAGACTTTCCTTTAATACTCCTGTTGCAGGACCCCAGCCAGAGGTACAAAGAAAAACAGGGCACCAAGTACAAGGGTCTCTTGAAGTTAGAAACCTGATTATCACAATGAGAAATAAAAAATACAAGGAAGCCCTCACTTGTTTGGCTCAGTGGGTAGAGTGTCAGCCTGCAGTCGCAATGGTCCCACGTTCGGTTCCGGTCAAGGGCATGTACCTTGGTTGCGGGCACATCCCCAGTAGGGAGTGTGCAGGAGGCAGCTGATCAATGTTTCTCTCTCATTGATGTTTCTAACTCTATCCCTCTCCCTTCCTCTCTGTAAAAAAATCAATAAAATATTTTTTTTAAAAATACAAGGAAAGTTAGCCAAACTTCTTAACATTGAATTCTCTCTAAGGGAACGTTTTAACTTGTAAAATACATTTATATTAATACCAAAAATACTGTCTATGAAATTCTTCACACGTTTATTTGACACTGATCTTAGAAGGGTCAGTAACCTTTTGGTGAATTACTATTCCAGGTGCACTTGATTTGAGCAGGAAACCACATTCCTCACTTGTGGTTCTAACCCCAGATCTACCAGTCTCTCCAAAAAGCATGTCAACACTAATTTTTTGCTTCTACCTGTAGTTTGAAAGCAGCCTTTACTTTTCAGAATGCCATTGGTGGAGATTGCATAGCACAGGTTTCTAGATGTCCTTGGTTGGTTGTGAAGAATAGTCTCATTAGGCTGCATTGCTGTGTTGTCAGGAAAGCAGAGAAAGCTGGCTGAAACTGTTTTCTTTATCCTTTCATCCTAAGTGCCTAACAGAGTGCCCAGTACATATGAAATAATCAAGAAATGTTGTCAAATTGAACTGACACGAAAAAGAAAAAGATACTCAAGGAAAGGTTAAGAAGGAAAATACACCCAAGTCCTGACCTCACTGAACCAAGCTAGAAAAGGGCATTGGTCTCTCAAAGCGTGTCTCTTTCTTCTGGCTACATTTCAGTTGCCCATATACTGCCTTCTGGTGCCAGGATCTTAGAAGTTAGCATACAGACAAAAGTAAAAACAGTATACAGTTTGAGACCCAAGTATATATTTCATTTTTCAATTATGATTTACATTCAATATGATTTTGTATTAGTTTCAGGTATACAGCATAGTGATTACACATTTATATAACTTATGAAGTAATGCCTCTAAAAAGTCTACTACCCTTGACAAAATACAATATTATTAACTATATTCCCTATGCTGTACTTCACATCCCACGACTATTTTGTAACTACCAATTTGTACTCCTTAATCCCTTCACCCTTTTCACCCAGCCCTTCAACCCCATCCCCGCTGGCAATCACCCAGTCTGTTCTCTGTGCCTATGAGTTAGTTTTTGTTTGTTTTGTTGGTTCTATTTTATTTTTATATTCCACATATAAGTGCAGTCATATGGTTTTTGTTGTTCTGTTTGACTTATTTTACTTAGCATAATACCCTGTAGATTCACCCATGCTGTCCCAAAAGTAAAGATTTCATTCTTTTTTATGGCCAAGTAATATTGAATCATCCTAAATAATAATGAGGTGATATGCAAATTGACCCTCTCGCCGTAACACCGTCACAAGATGGCTGCTCAGCGCCACCCCTGATCAGCCTCTCCCACCCCAATTGAGGGGCGGAGCCGGTGGCCAACTCCTCTGTGGCCCTTCCCCCCGACTGGACCCCTGATCGACCCCCACCCCACCCCAGTAGGGGGCAGGTCCAGCTGGCAAAGTGGAGAGGTCCCTGCCGGCGCTTATGGCTCAAAGTGCCAGGAGGAGGCGGAGCATCTTGAACCTGCAACCCTGGCATCTGCACACCAAGCCTTGGGGCACACCACGCCGGTGGTGCCTCTGGGTGAAAGGAGGAGAGCGGGGAACTTGGGTGCGGAGTAGGGGGTGGCCTAGAGTCTTCGGGAGCAGCCCACCTGCCAGGTTGCTGTGACCCGCGCTCTTGGGCTTGGTCAAAGCCCCTGGTCAGCTCTGCCGCTTGCCTTCCAGGTGCGGCTAGCCCTGATCCGCTGGCGTTGCGCTCAGAGAAGCGCTGCCACTGGGCTCTATTACATGAGAGAAATCAAAGAGCCGAGAGTAAATATCCTCCCAGCCCTTCCTATGCCCCCAGGCGAGAGGGCTGGGGATGGGGGTAATGGAAAATGACTGCTGCTTTGCATTTTATAATGAAAAGACTCCCGCTATGTAGAGAGGAGAGCTGATTCGTTTCCAGCAACACCTGGCATCTTCCCTGCTCCAACTCTGAAGCCTGACAGCACCTAGCAAAGGTGTGTCCGCACAGCCACGTTGGCCTGGCTCCTGGAACTTTGGGAGCAAGTTTGAGCTGCATTGATTTAAAAAATAATAATAATAATAAAAAGTAAAGATTGGAAAGCACCTCTTTGTACTCAAATGGCACTATAAAATGCAGATCGCAGCATCTGATTTTGTCTTCTGTGTTGATTTTGAGGCAGGTTCATGGGAAAAGCAGAAAAAAATAAAGGGAAAGGGAGAGGATTCTGCCATCCACAGCACTGAACGTTGTTTTTTGTGTTTTTTTGTTGGTTTTTTTCCTTCTATTCTTCAGGTTGGTATATGCCATTTAAACCACTTTATGGCCTTAGGTAATGAGCTAATGTTTCCCCTATTAAGAGCAAGCATCAGTGCCTTTCATATGAGTCACATACATTTAATCCATTCAAATGGAGCATAGGAGTGGAGAGAATGGTATGTGTCATTATATAAAGAACTTGGCATTATGATGCTATCTGGCTGAAGATCTTGTTTGTTTTGCAATTTAGAGAACGTAGACAAATCAGGCATTGAAAATGAATGTGCATGCTTAAATGCACGACTTTATTTTCATCCTTAATGACCAAACGACTTGTCAGCAGGAGATGCATTGATGGGTCCCGCAGCACGGTTGGTCTGGGGTCTCATGGCGTGGCAGGTCTGGGTGAGGCTGCGTGGTGCAGGCCAGGTCCGGGGGACCTGAGGCTGTGCCACCAACCCCAGGGCCAGGGGACCTGAGGCCGCGCCCCCAGCCCTGTCGCCGGGACATGAGGCTGTGTCCCCTGCCCAGCAGGGCTTGACAGGGGTGGGGCCAGCTGGGTCTTGGTGTTGCCCAATGGGGGTGAGGCCAGCCAGACACTTCTATTATAGAAAAAGGGCACATAGCAATATTAAAATATTTCCTCTAATTAATTTCCTTTTAATGGGCATGAATTTCATGCACTGGGCCACTAGTGTGTGTGTGTTTGTGTGTGTGTAACTTTTTTTATCCACTCATCTAATGATGGGCACTTGGGTTGCTTCCATATCTTGGCTATTGTAAATAACACTGCAATAAAAGTGTTTTCCATTTCTTCAGATAAATATCCAGAAGAGGAATTGCTAGGTTTAAGGCTGTTTCTTTTGTTTTCTTTCTTTTTTTTTTTTTAGGACCCTCCATACTGTTTTCTAGAGTGGTTGCACCAGTCTGCATTCCCACCGGCAGTGCCTAAGGGTTCCTTTTTCTTCACATCCTCAGCAACACTTGTTCTTTGTTGATTTATTAATGATAGCCATCTGATAGGTGTGAGATGATATCTTATTGTGGTTGTGATTTGCATTTTTCTAATGATTAGTAACACTGAGCATTTTTTTTTCATATATCTGTTGGCCATCTGCCATCTGTATGTCCTCTTTGGTGAAGTGTCTATTCAGGTCCTATGACCATTTTTTTTTTAAGTGGGTTGTTTGTTTGTTTGTTTTGGTGTTGAGCTGTATGAGTTCTTTATAAATTTTGGATATTAATACCTTATTGGATGTATCATTGGTGAATATATTCTCCCATTCTGTAGGTTGTCTCTTCATTTTGTTGATGGTTTCTCTTGCTGTGCAAAAATTTTTTAGTTTGCTGTAGTCCCATTTGTTTATTTTTTCTTTTGTTTTCCTTTCCCTTCTAAAGATGTCAGAAAAAATATTGCTAAGAGAAATGTCATCCAAATGACATTTCTACTAGTTTTTGTGTGTGTGTGTGTGTGTGGAATCTTCAGGGTTCTCTATATACAGTATCATGTCATCTGCAAATAATGACAGTTTTACTTCTTCAGTTCCAATTTGGATGCCTTTTCTGAGATTTTTATTTTTCTTCTAGTTTTATGGTTTTGAATTTTTAATTGAAGTCTAATCCATTTTGAGTTTATTCTTGTATATGGTATAAGAAGGTTTCATTTTTTTTACATGTACTTGTCCAATATTTTTAACACCATTTATTGAAAACACAGTCTTTATCCCACTGTATGTTCTGATCTCCTTTGTCATTTATTAATTGACCATGTAAGTGTGGGTTTATTACTGGATTTTTCTGTTTGGTTCCATTGATCTATGTGTCTTTTTTTATATTTTTTAAATATATTTTATTGATTTTTTTACAAAGAGGAGGGGAGAGGGATAGAGAGTTAGAAACATCAATGAGAGAGAAACATTGATCAGCTGCCTCCTGCACACCCCCTACTGGAGATGTGCCCACAACCAAGATACATGCCCTTGACCAGAATCAAACCTGGGAACCTTTCAGTCTGCAGGCCAATGCTCTATCCACTGAGCAAAACTGGTTAGGGCAATGTGTGTGTCTATTTTTATGCCAGTACCATGCCCTTTGATTACTATGAATCCTTGTAGTACAGTTTGATATCAGGTGGCAAGATACCTCCAACTTTGTTCTTTTTCCCCAAGATTGCTGTGGCTATTTGTAGTCTTTTGTGGTTCCATATAAATGTTTGAATTATTTGTTCTAGTTCTGTGAAAAATGCCATTGATATTTTGATAATCATTATTTTGAATCTATAGATTACTTTGGGTAGTATGAATATTTTAACAAGGTTAATTCTTCCTATCCATGAGCACAGTATGTGCTTCCATTTATTTGTGTCTTCTTCAGTGTCTTACAATTTTTCAAGTATACGTCTTTTGTATCCTTAGTTAAATTTATTCCTAGGTGTGTTTTGTTTGTTTGTCTTTCTTTTTGATACAATTGTAAATGGAATTGTTTTCTTGGTTTCCCTTTCTGATTATTCATTCTTGGTTTATAGAAATGCAACTAAGGCCTGGTCAGTGTGGCTCAGTTGGCTGAGTGTCATCTTGGGCACTGAAAGGTCACTGGTTCAATTCCCAGTCAAGGCACATACCTAGGTTGCAGGTTCTATCCCATTTGTGGGTGAGTACAAGAGGCAATCAATTGGTGTTTCTCTCTCACATCCATGTCTGTCTGTCTGCTCTCTCTCTCTCTCTCTCTCTCTCTCTCTCTCTCTCTCTCTCTCCTCTCTCTCTCTTCCTCTCTCTCTAAATATCAATATAAACAGCCCAGCTGGTGTAGCTCAGCAATTGAGCATCGACC
>NW_006282204.1:166258-172926 GCF_000327345.1 Myotis davidii
TCTCTCTCTCTCTCTCTCTCTCTCTCTTCCCCCCTTTCTCTCTGTCTAAAAATTAATAAAAATATATTTTTTAAAATATGACCGATCTCTGAATATTTATTTTATATCCTACTACTTTACTGAATCTATTTATCAGTTCTAGTAGTTTTTTGATGGGATCTTTAGGGTTCTCTATATATAGTATCATGTCCTCTGCAGATAATGACAGTTTTATTTCTTCATTTCCAATTTGGATACCTTTTATCTTTTCTTCTTATCTGATTGCTGTGGGTAGCACTTCCAGCACTATGTTGAATAAGAGTGATTTTAACAAGATTAATTCTTCCTATCCATGAACACAGTATGTGCTTCCATTTATTTATTTTTTTTCTTCAATGTCTTATAATTTTGAATATGATTTTGGCTGTGGGTTTGTCATATATGGCCTTTATTATATTGAGATATGTTCCCTCTAATCCCATTTTGTTGAGAGTTATCATAAATGGGTCCTGGATTTTGTCACGTGCTTTTCTACATCTATTGATCTGACCATGTAATTTTTATCCTTCATTTTATGTGGTGTTTCACAATAAGTGATTTGTGGATATTGAACTATTCTTGCATCACAGGAATGAATCCCACTTTATCATGGTATATGATCTTTTCAATGTTTTGCTGAATTCAGTTTGCTTATATTTTGTTTAGGATTTTTGCATCTATGTTCAAAAAATATATTGGCCTATAATTTTCTTTCATGATAGTGTCTTTCCTGGTTTTGGAATTAGGACAACATTGGTCTCGTGAAATGAGCTTGAGAGTCTTCTCTGGAATTTTTTGAAATAGTTTGAGAAAAATAGGTGTTAGGCTTTGAATGCTTGATAACATCACCTGTGAAGCCACATGGTCCAGGACTTTTGTTTTTTGGAACTTTTTTAAATTACTGCTTCAATTTTGTTGCTTGTAATTAAGGCATATTCAGATTTTCTCTCTCTCCTTGATTCAGTCTTGGGAGATTGTATGTGTGTAGGAATTTATTCATTTCTTCTAGATTGTCCAATCTATTAGCATATTGTTCATAATATTTTCTTAAGATTCTTTGTATTTCTGTAGTGTCAGTTATTACTATTATTTTATTTCTTGTTTATTTACTTGGCCCTCCCCCCTCCTGTTGAGTATACTTAAAGATTTATCAACTTTATTTATCTTATCAAAGAACCAGCTATTGGTTTCATTGATAGTTTATATATTTTTTAGTCTCCATTTCATTTGTTTCTACTCTGATATCTATGTATTTACTTACTTATTTATTCACTCATTTATTTAAAATATATTTTTATTGATTTCAGAGAGAAAGAGAAAGGGAGATTCAGATAAAAACATTAATTATGAGAGAGAATCATTGATCAGCTGCAGTCTTCATACCTCACACTGGGGATCAAGCCCACAACCTGGGCATGTGCCATGAGCAGGAATCGCACTGTGATCTCCTGGTTTGTAAGTCAATGCTTAACCACTGAGCCACACTAGCCAGGCTCTATTCTGATATTTATTATTTCCTTCCTTATTATTGCTCACTTTGAGTCCCAAGAATATTTGTGTCCTCCATGCTAGAATTGCAAATCAGGAGGCAAACTTGAAAAACCCAACTCAAGTTATTGTATTTCATATGTGCTGACTATGCTAGGTGTAACTCTATTAGGTCAGAAAAATATGCATATCTCCTACCCCGAATCTAGATGTTAGAATTACAGTGCCCCTCCTCATCCCTTGGCAAACACAGATAACACTTCCACTTACCTCCTTCTGAACCAGGCCTTTAGTCCAGCTCTGAAGTACTCAGCCTTTGCTTATTCTTGATTATTTTTCTTTGTTTATTCCTTTTTATTTTTTTCTTCATGACTATGTCATTATTTCATTAAGAAAGTAATTCCCTTGGCAATGTTGGAGATCATTTTTTTTTTGAAAGAGAGAGAGAGAGAGAGAGAGAGAGAAAGGAAGAGGGAGAGAAAAACATCCGTGTGAGAGAGAAACATCCATGTGAAAGTGAAATATTGATGGCTGCCTCCTGCACACCCCCTACCGGAGATTGAGCTGGAAACCTGAACATGTGCCCTGACAGGGAATCAAATCAGCAACCTTTCAGTGCATGGGAGGATGCCCAGCCAGCTGAGTTCATATTGATGACATGATTCTAAATACAGAAAACCCTAAAGACTCCACCAAAAAACTGTTAGAAACAATTAAAAAAGAGTCAAGTTGCAGGATATCAAATCAATGTGCAAAACTGATTGCCTTCCTGTATACTAACAACAAAACTTCTGAGAAAGAAATGAAAAAAAAAAAAACCCACCCACAATTCCTTTTGCAGTTGCAACCAAAAGAATAAAATACCTAGGAATAAACTTAAAGAACATGAAAGACCTACATACTGAAAATTACAAAGCATTATTAAAAGAGGTTAAAAAAAAAACACAACAAAATGGGAAAATATCCATGTTCATAGATTGGAAGAATCAGCATAGTTAAAATGACTATATTACCCAAAGCAATATACAAATTTAATGCAATTCCCATCAAAATCCCAGTGTCATTTTTAAAGAAATAGAACACGAAATTATCAGATTTGTATGAAATCACAAAAGACCCCAAGTAGCCAAAGCAATCCCGTGTGAGAGAGAAACATCCATGTGAAAGTGAAATATTGATGGCTGCCTCCTGCACACCCCCTACCGGAGATTGAGCTGGAAACCTGAACATGTGCCCTGACAGGGAATCAAATCAGCAACCTTTGAGAGCTCAGCTATAACACCACATGTTATGGGCAGATAATTTTTAACAAAGGGGCCAGAAACACAATGGAGTAAAGATAGTCTCTTCAATAAATGGTGCTGGGGAAACTGGAAAGTCACATGCAAACGAATAAAGCTGGACTACAGTTTGCCCCCATGTACAAAAATTAATTCAAAATGGATCAAAGATCTAAATATAAGACCCGAAACAATAAGTTACATAGAAGAAAATATAGGTACCAAACTGTGGATCTTGGTCCTAGAGAATATTTTATGAACTTGACCCCAAAGGCAAGGGAAGTAAAGGCAAAAATAAATGAATGGGACTGTAGGAACCTTAAAAGCTTCTGCACAGCAAAAGAAATGAACAACAAAACAAAGAGGCAGCCCTAACCGGTTTGGCTCAGTGGATAGAGCGTCGGCCTGCGGACTCAAAGGTCCCAGGTTCGATTCCGGTCAAGGGCATGTACCTTGGTTGCGGGCACATCCCCAGTGGAGAGTGTGCAGGAGGCAGCTGATCGATGTTTCTCTCTCATCGATGTTTCTAACTCTCTAGTTCTCTCTCTGCTGTGAGTGTTGAAGCCAGTTGCTTCTACTCTCTCGGGCTGTTCTCTTTGAAGGTGGAAAAGGAGAAGACTCAAATCAGACGCTCTCAGAGGGCGCCAGCTCACTGACTCATCAGGTCCTCACACAGGGTGAGAGGTCAGGAGAACCCCAGGTCTCCCAATGCACTGGGTGCAACCACACCACACCCAAGCGCCAGGTCCACTTAGGACAAAATCTATGGCTGGCACCCGCTATTAATTATTGTTTCCCAATTTGTCAATACAGAAGTGCTTCCATAGCCATACTGCCTTACACATTACACAGAATTTCAGTTAAAAGTGATTTAATGGCCCTAGCTGGTTTGGCTCAGTGGATAGAACGTCGGCCTGTGGACCAAAGGGTTCTGGGTTCGATTCTTGTCAAGGGCATGTACCTCGGTTGCAGGCTTCTTCCTGACTTGAGCCCTGGCTGGGGTGTGTGCAGGAGGCAACCAATCAATGTGTTTCTCTCAAGTTGATATTTCTCTCTGTCTTTCCCTCTCTCTCCCACTCTCTCTAAGAAGTCAATGGAAAAATATCCTGGGATGAGGATTAAAACAAAACAAAACACACAAAAAAAATGATTTAATGATGGTGAGAGTAGTTTTCATTGTAAGGAATTTGGAAGATTGTGGAAAATATAAGAAGTGAACCCTAATGTGCCTAGACCTGGTCTTTTTAGCAGCCTCATTTATGAGATCTCAGCCGAGTAAGTGACATCATGATCAAATTATTCCCACAGAAACAGGGAGGCTGGGTGTCCTGGAGGGCCCTCCCCCACACAGTCCGTGTGGTTGAAGCCCTGTTATTACCATGTCTGGTACTTAGAGCTCCAAGCCAGGACTAAAGACAACGTGGACTAATGGGAGCGTGGGAACCACAGCCTCTAAACTCGAGGATTCTGACGGTGCTTTTGTGCCTCATTGTACTGGTCCACTTGGTTTCTTTTGCGGATTCCCCGCTGTGAGTTCTCTGTGACATTTCTGCACTAATTTGAAATATGCAGGTGGAAGAGTTAGTGAGAAGGCTTAGCCCTTTGCTTTCACTGAGAGTAACTGAGTGACCCAGATCTTTCCTTCTTTAGAAATACACACATAGTAGTCAGGAGAAGGGGCTGGAACCAGACGGTTTCTGGTTCAAATCCAACCAGTGCCTCTTTACAAACCAAATGTTTGTGTCCTCCCAACGTGGGAGTATTTGGAGGTGGTCTCTTTGGCTGTGATTAGGGTTAGATGAGGTCAGAGGGTGAGACCCCTTGATGGGATTAGTGTCTTTATAAGAAGAGGAAGAGACCAGAGCTCTTTCTCTCTCTACCATGTGAGGACACAGAGAAGGCAGCCATCAGCAAGCCAGAAATGGAACCAAATGGGTTGGCACATGATCTCTGATGTTCCAGCCTCCAGAACAGTGAGAAATAAATGTCTGGTATTTTATTATGGCCTCCAGACCTGACTAAACAGCCTCTAACTAGTCATTCTCTCCATCTGTAAATAGAGATGATAATAGTATCTACCTCACAGGTTTACTTTGAATTAATGATAAATTATGTGTAAATAAAACACTGGGCATGGTGTTTGGAACTTAGTGAGTGCTCAGAAAATGGGATGAGGATGATGAATGATAAATAATGAAACTTTGCTGCTTTGGGGTATGGCTACCTTCAGGACAGAAACAAACACATGTCCTTTTGCTTGTCTTTTATGTGGATTGGTCCCCACAGGAAAGCTTGGGTGCTAAAAGGTCCAACCAAACTGATGCTGTCTCTTGTCACAATGAAGATATTGCTTCGTTCCAAGTGTTGTCAGCGCCCAACAGTTCCTGGTCCTGTTAGAGTGTTGCATAAAGGTTATAGAACAGTGACTCCTCAGAATTTCTCCAACTATGAGTCCATGAAAAAGGACTTCAAACTGGAGATTCCAGAGTATTTCAACTTTGCTAAAGACGTCTTGGACCAGTGGACCAGCATGGAAAAGGTACATCGCAGGGCCAGTCTACACTGCCCGTCTGGGAGTGATTGTGCCCCAAGGGAACATGTGGCAATGTCTGGAGACCATTTGATTACCATGACTTGGGGGAGGGTGTGGCTAGTGGGTAGGGGTATTGCTGAATATCCAGAATGCACTGACCAGTCCCCCAGCCATGTCATTCTCCCAGCACAAGTCACTTCTAATTTAGCCTGAGGATTAGAATCCCTTTATATTTCTCCCAGTGCTGTATCTATGTCCTTGGAGTCACTTTTCACTCTACTCCTTTTTGTATTTTTAAAAAACTAACCTATAATCATACATTTTTGTGACCCAGGCTTTCTCAACCACAGAACCATTATCATATTGAGCCAGATAATCTTTACGGTGGGGGACCTTGGGCCTAAGCCATCAGTTAGACATCCCCCAAGGGCTCCCAGACTGCAAGAGGGCACAGGCTGAGCTGAGGGACCTGCCCCCCCAAATGCACAAATTTCGTGCACCAGGCCTCTAGTCTAGAAATAAGAATCCAGAGTTCTTCCCAAATACTCCATGTGTGTCCTAATGAGTGGCCTGTGACTTCTTCGGGAAAACATTCTATTCATCTGTTAAAATGGGATTTAGCTGGGTAAGCAACTTTAAGTCTATGGCTGGATTATCTTTCCTCAGGCTGGAAAGAGACCCTCCAATTCAGCCTTCTGGTGGATAAATGGAAAAGGAGAAGAAGTGAGATGGAGTTTTGAGGAACTGGGATCTTTGTCCAAGAAATTTGCCAATATACTTACAGAAGCCTGTGCCCTGCAAAGGGGAGATCGAGTCATTGTCATTCTGCCCAGGATCCCAGAGTGGTGGCTCGCAAATATAGCCTGCTTGCGAACAGGTTAGTAATGTTTGAAAACTGATCACATTTAAAGTGGGAGATTTTCCAAAACATCTAAGTAATCACGAGACACTTATTTGGGAAAATGGTTTGAGGAACTGTACACAAGATAGAGTTATTCTCAGGAACCCTAGAAATATGTTGGAATAAGCCATATCTTTTGACTTAAACTAGGAGTTGGGTTTTTCAAAATGTAACCCTATCTAATAAAAGAAAAAAAGGGTAATTGACTGTACCTTTGCTACGCTTCCCATTGGCTACTCAGGGCGCTATGTAAATTAACTGCCAACTAAGATGGCGGCTGGCAGCCAGGCAGCTGAAGTGAACTGGAGGCTTGCTTGCTCCAGTGAAGGAGGAAGCCAAGGTTCCCCGCCTGCTACTGCTGGGCTCTGAGCTTGCACTCTAAAAAACTATGTTTCAATTATAGAAGCTAAACAATCCCCATGCTTTCAGCCAGCCGGCAGAGCTGGAG
>NW_006282204.1:175043-176784 GCF_000327345.1 Myotis davidii
GCTGCCACAGGGGAGTGGGCCTAAGCCAGCAGGTGGTTATCTCCCGAGGGGTCCCAGAATGCGAGAGTGCACAGGCCAGGCTGAGTGACCCCCTCTACCCCCCGAGAGCACAAATTTTTGTGCACCTGGCCTCTAGTCTATGTATATAAAAGGCTAAGTGTCTGTCCGTCCGCCCGGTAGCTATGACGTGAATTGACCACCAGGGGGTAGATTCTCATTGCAAGAGCTGCCATGACGCACACTAGCCATTTAAAAATAAACGGCACTACGGACCTGGACCCACAAACCAACACTTGGCTTTCCCCAAGTGGGACACAGACCCCACCACCACCCTGGAGCGACACCCCACCAAATCTCAGCCAACGCTGCCAAGACACCATGGCACAAAATGCAGTCCACAGCCCAGCCCATAAAACGGTCACTGTGGGCGCCAGATATTGACATCAAGTAGCAAAGCCTGGCTTCCTCTCCCTAGCAACTAGCCTCCTTGGAGTTTCTTCAGCCCAGGAACCCGATGTGCTTTATAGCCAGGTGCAAACACACTTTATAGTTTAAGCAAAAAGCGTTTTCCCTGCCTCATCTCATTTGATCCTCACAGAAGCCCTGGAGTAGGTAGATAGGAGACTCGGTAGAATCTTACTTTCTTTTCATTAGCCAGACACAAATAGCAATATTAAAATGTTTCTTCTAAATGTTTCCTTTCAATGTGCATGAATCTGTGCACTGTGACACTAGTAGTTTCATGAAGCGAGTGCCCCTCAACATAAATATGCTCATACCTACTACTTCCGCCTCCTAAGGACCAGCATGGTCATCTGAAACCCAATGCAACCACAGACCTAGAGACCCCCCCATCTCCTGGGCATGCCTTTGCTCCCCCCGATTATTGCCATCCCTCTGCGACTCTGCCTTCCTAGCCAGTTCCTGCACCTTGGAAAGCTGATCTCCGAATGCCCTCCAGAGTCCCTCTTTTCTCATTTCATTGCCTCACCTCACTGCACATGTTTGCCGTTGCTGAATGGATTTCCCCAAAGTTTCCCTAATTCTGTATTGTCCTCCCCAATCCAATTCATCCTCCATCGACAGTGTTCTTTCTAGAACACTCATTTTTATCCTAGCAATAGGCTGCTTGACTTTATTTAATAACTCCCCATGGTCTCCCAGTTAAATCTGACCTGCAGGTGTCATGGAAGGCTCTAGCTAGCTTCTCTTTATTATCATTTCCTCCCCTGCATACTCCATGCCAAATGGTTTCCTCTGAGGTTTGCGACTTTTCCTGCCTCATGGCTCTTAGGCACACTGCTTCCTCGCTTGGAAAGCCTTCCCCACACTCACCACTTAGACAACTGTTGTTAGACTTTCAAGGCCTGGCTTCAATGTCAGCTCCTCAAGCCACCAGGCCTGCTTGCTCCACTCTAGGTGCTTTCGTTTTTAGGCTCACCCCAAAACATGCATGTCTGTTAGCCTGTGCTATATTGTCTGGTGTATTTGCTCCCACATCTGTCATTCTCATAGGACTATGTAAGCTCTCAAAAGGCAATGACTGCACTAGCCAGTTTTGCTCAGTGGATAGAGCATTGGCCTGTGGACTCAAGGGTCCTGGGTTCAATTCTGGTCAAGGGACATGCCCCATTTGCGAGCTCGATCCCCAGTCAGGGTGTGCAGGAGGCAGCCAATCAATGATTCTCTCTCATCATTGATGTTTCTAACTCTCCCTCTCCCTTCCTCTCTGAAATCAATA
>NW_006282204.1:177214-178997 GCF_000327345.1 Myotis davidii
TTGTGTCATTTTTTTGCTTCTTTTTTTTTTTGGTGGTGGATTTTAAGATACTTATTATTTATACAACTAGTGGCCCAGTGCACAATATTCGTGCACAAAGGGGTGTGTCCCTCAGCCTGGCCTGCACCCTTTCCAATCTGAAACCCCTCGAGGGATGTCTGACTACCAGTTTATGCACAATCCCTCTCACAATCCGAAACTGCGGGCTCCTACCCGCTTGCCTGCCTGCCTGCCTGATCCCCCCTAACCTCTCTATCTGCCTGTCTGATTGTCCCTAATCACCTCTGCCTGCTTGCCTGATCACCCCTAACTGCTCCCCTGCTGGCCTGATTGCCCCAACCATCTCTGCATCGCCTCGCACCTGGGACCTGGGCTTCCCTCCCTCTGACCGGCTGCAGGGACCCAGGACCCGGGCCAGCTTCACAGCTGCAGAGGACCATGGGCAGGCTGCTTGCCTGGGCCGTAGCTGCAGGTGCTGGCACCTGGGACCACAAGGTGGGCAGCTTGTCCCTCTCCCGGGCCTCAGGCGCAGCCACTGGCACCTGGGACCACGGGGCGGGTGGCTTGTCCCTCTCCCAGGCTGCAGACTGGCTGGTCCCCATTCCTCTCTCGTAAGCTCATTTGTGCCTGGCTGGTCCTCATTCCTCTCTCCCCAGTGTTGAGTGTCTAAGCCATTACAGCATGGCAGCTGAGCTCATTTGTGCCTGGCTGGTCCCCATTCCCCTCTCCCCGTGTTGAGTGTCTAAGCCATTACAGCATGATGGCGTGACAACCATTTGCATATTAGCTCTTTGTTATATAGGATTTTTACTTTATTTTTATTGTTGACATTATTATAGTTGTCCCCGTTTCCCCCACTTTGCCCACCTCCACCCAGCCCCTGCCCCTGTCCTCTGGCCATCACCTCACTGTTGTCTGTGTCTAAATAGTCCACTGTGACAGTTTTTGGAAACAAAATGATTGCGTTCACAAATGCTGCGTAAGCACATTGTCTTATTAAGAGACTGATTGCCAGGACCACAGATGCACATCAGCTCAGGCAGGAAGAACTGCTGAACGCCTACTGAGAACCTTGCAAAAATGAAATGCAGGAGAAATAGCAGTCCCTGCAAGGACCCAGGCTCTTCAGCAGGCAGCTGCTTTCTCGCTCGTGCTCTGGAGCTACAGGGCTCTTGTCTTCCTCGTCTAAGTGTCACCCCTTTGACTCATTTCTACTAACACATGGTTTCTCTGTTCCCTTTCATTTGGCCGGCACATGACTGTTTGCCACACAGATTCCTCAGGCTCTGACCCTATCCGTCCCATCCAATAATCCACTCCGTCTCTTCAATCAAATACTTGAGGCAAATACTTGAGGCATGGCTTGGGTTAGGCCGCTCAGATGTGGTCAGAGGCAACTTCCTCTGATAGAACATGGTTCCTGAGGCTGTGGGCAGGAGAGCAGGCAGAATCTCTTGGAAGGAGAGAGAGGTGATGAATGATAAGTCTATTATACTAACTATGCCCGTCTTCATGGCAGAATTGGAAATATGCTCAGAAATCTCTTAATAAGTTTCCCCTCTTAAGAAACCTTAGGTAGCCCTAACTGGTTTGGCTCAGTGGATAGAGTGTCAGCCTGCAGACTCAAGGGTCCCAGGTTCGATTCCAGTCAAGGGCATACCTGGGTTGCAGGCACATCCCCAGTAGGGAGTGTGCAGGAGGCAGCTGATCGATGTTTCTCATCGTTGTTTCCAACTCTCTATCCCTCTCCCTTCCTCTCTGTAAAAAAATCAATAAAAAAAAA
>NW_006282204.1:179315-181523 GCF_000327345.1 Myotis davidii
GTACAGAGAGAGAGTGATTATATTTTAAGTTTTAAAAAAGGCACTAGCTGGTTTGGTTCAGTGGATGAGAGCAACGGCCTGCAGAACTGAAGGGTCCCAGGTTCGATTCCGGTCAAGGGCACATGCCTGGGTTATAGACTCGATCCCCAGTGGGGGGTGTGCAGGAAGCAGCCAATCAATGATTCTATCTCATCATTGATGTTTCTATATATCTCGCCCTCTCCCTTCCTCTTTGAAATCAATAATAATTAAAAATGTAGAATTGAATGGTGTCTTTGAGGAGTCTTAAAAAGTTTAGAAATGCATTACTAAATGGGAGAAGAGTGGGATGAGTTTTACTGTGTTTCCCCAAAATGAAAGGTGCCGAGACATACAGAAAAACAGTGCTAAGCTGTGGCTCTCATGCCTCTGGCCAGCAGCATCAGCATTCCTGGGAACTGGTCAGAAATGTAAATTCTCCAGCCCCAGAGCTACTGAATCCCAAACTCAGTGGGGACAGGCAAAACCCAACAATCTGTGTTTAACAAGCCCTTCAGGTGGTTCTGATGCCTGGTCAGGTTCGAGAACCATGGAGCAGAGGAGGGAAACTGACTGACTGGAATCCTTGCAGACATCACAGCCCTGTCTGATATTGACCAGAGCTGGGCACTAGCCTGGCAGGTCAGAGGTTGGTCCGTGTCAGTGCGTGGAGAGTACAGCACAGGATCTTGGGGTGTGGTGAGGGGCCCTCATTACCAGGTTTATGCTATGGAGTGGATGAGATGACACTGCCAATTGATCTATTTGCATGAAGAACCAGAAGACTCTGGCATGAGTAGCCCTTTCTCCCTGTTAAGACACCTGCACGACAAGAGGAAGTTTAGCTGGAAGTGTGTTTGCTGAACAGTAACTTTCATCATTTACTGGCTCCAGAATTTGAAAGCCCAATCTATCCACCAGTCCCTCTCCACCCATACTACCATGCAACAGGTGGTCACTGGCACTTGCTCTGTTTCAGGAGCGATGAGGTGTAGGGTCCAGTGGGAGAGAGTCATGAGATATATAAACACATACTGTATAAGTGTGACAAGTCCTAGGAGAGAACACAGCAGCCATCTGAGTGTGTAAGAGGGACCACTGAGACTAAAGAAGTCAGGGTGTTTTTGCTGAGACCTGAGGGATGACTCCGCCAATGGAGAAGGTAGGTGATTGGAGCATTCTAGCAAGTGGAAGAGCAGGAGCAAAGGTGCTGAGGCAGGAGGTGACCGGTAGGTTTGAAACGTAAAGCACCTGGTGTGAACGTGGGTGCTGGCTAGGGATCACTGCATCCCAGGACCTAACATGAAGTCCCCCACCCGTGACCGCCTCTAGACAGGCCTGGGTGGGTGCGCTCGGGATGCCCAGCAGGTGTCCTTCCCACCTGCCCTGTGGTGCAGGGGCCTTCCTGAAGCCAGTCCTCTGCTAACATAGCATGTACCAGGTGCAGGTTGCTCCTCTGTGTATCATGTCTGCTTCCAATGACTTCGCATGTTTCCTTCTGACCTTGTTTATGTTGAGTTTATTAGTTTAGCTCTTCAGAGGCAGTCTGGTTCCCTTATTTCCAGTTTCTCAGAGAGTTCTATCCGACAGCCCTCAAAAACATACTCTGTTATATCACATTTTAATTTTCCAACTCTTTGTATTATTACAAGCCAAATCCAGTTACACCAGAAATCTTAGTATATAGTTATTTTAAAATATTAATTCCCAATGAGCTGGTCCCTTTCTTTAAGTGTTAATTACCACAAAAAGCTAGTGAAATACCCAATATCGGCTCACAGATCTTTATGAGGCTTCTGTAATGTATGTGGCCCCTCTGGCTTAAAAAAAAATCATTTGCTCATTCAGTCTTCATGAGTCTTATGATTTTCTTTTGGGGGGGGGGGCATATTTTATAAATAGGGAGGCCAAAGTTTTCATAGATGGGGGAAAAAAAACATTAAGTCACAAAACCATAAAAATTCTATAACAAAACGTAGGCAGCAAAACCTCGGACATCTCACATAGTAGTATTTTCACCAAAACTTCTCCTGAGAAACAAAGGAAAATATAAACAAATGGGACTACATCAAAATAAAAAGCTTCTGCACAGCAAAAGAAACCAGCATCAAAATGAAGAGGGAGTCCACTGTATGGGAGAATGTATTTGCCAATGATAAGTCTGATAAGGGGTTAATTTCCAAAATACAT
>NW_006282204.1:184854-185159 GCF_000327345.1 Myotis davidii
ACCAAAGGGGTGCACCAAGAGTGTCCACCTCAGGTAATTGGGGAGGCTGAGCCACTGGGCCCCATAGGACACCTAGCACACAAAGCCACTCTGTCAATACAAGGAAGCAGCCAAAATGCGGAGACAAACAAACAGGTCCCAAATGACGGAAATGGAGGAAAGCAAACTACTCGATATAGAGTTCAAAACCATGGTTAAAAGGTTTTTCAAGAATTTTCTAGACAACGCCGATACATTTAGTGAGACCCTCAAGGGTATGAAAAAGGACCTCAAGGATATGAAAAAGGACCAACTAGAAATTAACC
>NW_006282204.1:186763-187547 GCF_000327345.1 Myotis davidii
CTGGTCCCCCCCACTTCAGGGTGGGGGCCCCCAGTGGGGTGCCTGGCCAGTCTGGGTGAGGGGCTGAGGGCTGTTTTCAGGCTGGCCAGTGACTGAAGCTCCCAGCCTCTCCTTTTTTCTTTTTTTTTTTATTCTGGGATTTATTTACCTTCTGTAATTGAAACATTGTTGCTGTCACTGGAGCTGAAAGCTGGGTCCTGCTTGCTTCACCTCTGAGGCCACAGCCTGCTGAAAGCAGGTATCTGGGGTTTGTTTAGCTTCTATAATGGAAACTTTGTTGCTTTCGGAGCTCAGAGCCAGGCCGTGGCAGGCGGGGAACCTTGGCTTCTTCCATCACTGGAGCAAGCAAGCCTCCTGCTCACTTCAGCTGCGTGGCTGCCGGCCACCATCTTAGTTGGCAGTTAATTTACATATAGCCCTGATTAGCCAATGGGAAGCATAGTGAAGGTATGGTCAATTATCCTTTTTGTCTTTAATTAGATAGGATGCTGAAAGGTATTCTTTAACACTTTGTTTGCGGGTAGTTTTTATCACACACTAAGAGGTTGCGCGCACCATTTTTGCTAATTTTTTGCGCAAATGGCAACATTCAGTAAAATTACAGTAACTTTAGTTTTCGTATTTATACGTTACCCGCATTCTACCGCAAGTCTATAAAAAACGTATTAATACGTGTCCCGCGCTCTGCTACCAGCTCTACTACCAGTCAATGTAAAACGTATAAATACGTTTCCCGCATACGATGTGTTAAGAAGAGGAAGAAGAAGAAAAGGTATGATCCCAT
>NW_006282204.1:187835-189625 GCF_000327345.1 Myotis davidii
TAAGGGGGGAAAAATGAGGAACAACTGTAATAATCTGAACAATAAAGATTTATTTTTTTTTAAAGGTGTAGGGTAGTGGAAGGGGTACAAAAACATGACCCAACTATATGCTGTCTACAAGAGACGCACCTCAAAACAAAAGACACACACAGGATGAAAGTGAAGGGATGGAAACAAAATTTCCCATGCAAGTGGAAAAGAAAAAAAAATAGCTGGAGTAGCAATACTCACATCCAACAAAATAGACTTTGAAAGCATCAGGCTAAGCGAAATAAGCCAGTTGGAGAAGGATAAATATCATATGATCTCACTCATTTGTGGAATATAATGAACAACATAAACTGATGAACAAAAATAGAGCCAGAGGGGAAAAAAGAATACTAGAATATAATAGAAGTAATGCTCTTATTAGCAGATTTTTAATATTTCCGACAACTTTTGTGATAGCATACTGTTAGTACAGTTTTCATAATATTATTATACTTAAAATCCTTTCCTTGAAATATTAATGTTTATTGCATGTAATATTATATGTAAGATCATTTTTCTTTAATAATTTGTGTTTATTGAATGTAACATATTTAAAATGGCTTTTCTTGAGATATTAAGGTTTATTGCATGTAACATTATTATATTAAAAATCATTTTCCTTGAAACTGAAAAAAAAATGAAGTACTCATACAACTGAACGAAAGACAAACAATCCAATTAAAAAATGGGCAAAGGACCTACATAGACACTTCTCCAAAGAGGACATACAAAAAGCCAAGAGACATATGAGAAAATGCTCAATGTCATTAATCATTAGAGATACAAGTTAAAACAACAATGAGGTATCAGAATGGCTACCATCAACAAATGACAAGTGCTGGCGAGGATGTCCACTGCAGGTGGGAATGCAGACTGGTGCAGCCACTGTTGGAAAACTGTATGGAATTTCCTCAAAAAGTTAAATATGGAAATGATCTTTTGACCCAGCATCCCACTTCTGGGTGTATATCCAAAGGAAAGGAAATCACTACCCTGAAGAGATATCTGCACTCACATGTTTCTCGCACTATATTCCACAAGAGCCAAGACAGAAACACCCTGAGTATCCCTCAATAGATGAATGGATATTATATACAATGTCATGTTACTCAGCCATAAACAAAGGACATCCTGCATTGGCAACAACGTGGAGGGACCTTGGCATCGTTCTAAGTCAGATAAAGGAAGACAAATAGTATTGCATTGAACTCACTTATGTGTGAAATCTCAAATCATTACACTCATAGAAACATAGAATAGGAGGTGGTTGCCAGGGGTCCGGGGGTGGGAAAAGACTGATCTCGGAGGGAAGGGGGAGATGGGGTGGGGGTGAGGATGGGGTGAGATCAACCAAACAAGTTACCGTATTTGCCGGCGTATAAGACGATTTTTTGGCCCTGAAAAATATGCCTCCAAGTGGGGGGTCGTCTTATACGCCGGGTACACTTCAGATAGACTGCCCATAGTGCTTGCCCCGTGCCATAGTGGCCTCCCGATGCCCGCCCACTTCATTCCACATACCGTTCAGGCATCAGCAGCGCTGCTGGGTGTATGCTCGGCTGTTATGCGATTTTGCTGTTATGCGATTTTACCACACTCGCAAAATCGCACACAGCCGACCATACACCCAGTATGATAGCGCAAAATCACGAATCGCGATACCATACTGGGTGTATGGTTGGCTGTGTGCGATTTTGCGAGTGTGGTAAATTCGGGTTACCGTATATTTCTTTACATATGCATTGAATTTTAAAGAAGGC
>NW_006282204.1:189732-201459 GCF_000327345.1 Myotis davidii
ATCTTTCTTCTATCATTGACAGTCCCTCTAGGTTGTGGGCTGCTTGCCTGTGTTCCTGAGAAGCATCTACGGTACCAGTCTATAGAGTGTGTTTTCTTTAGTGAATTACCGGTATGTTTACTGGTAATAAACTTGCACTGTTTTATGTATATGTTTGATTACATACAGCCTTGTGACAGTTTTCCTGCATGTCATAAGCATTTGAATATAAATTAAAATGTTAAAATCAAATCTGATATTGTTTTACCTTTTATTTGGTGTGTGGAAGGTGTGCGGAAGAGGGGGTAGTCTTATACGGCGAGTATATAACAAACTCTGTATTTTGAGTGGAAATGTTAGGGGGTCGTCTTATATGCCCAGTCGTCTTATACGCCGGCAAATACGGTATATGCACATATGTATAACCCGTGGACACAGACAATAGGGTGGTGAAGGCCTGGAGGGGCAGGAACCAGGTGGAACGGGGCAGTGGGGGCAAAATGGTGGACATCTGTAATACTCTCAATAATAAAGATAAATTTAAAAAACACACAACATTAAGTCATTTTCCCAAAGTCACTCAGCAAGTCAGAACTAGATTTGCAGTTGCCAACATTTGCTACGAGCTTCATAAAATTTCAAATAGGAATAGCTCTTAAAAACCACCTAGTTCATTTTTCTCAAACTTTGATGTGCACATGAATCACTTGGGAATCTTGTTACACAGACAACAGTATGGGTACCAGAGGGAAGCGGGTGGGAAGGAGTATTAAAGGGTAAAGGGGGTCACATAAATGGTGGTGGGAAAAGATATGATGGGTGGTGAACACAATACAGTACGCAGATGATGTGTCATAGAATGGTACACTTGAAACCTATATCATCTTATTAACCAATGCCACCCCATGGGTAATCCTATCTAATAATAGACAAACATGGTAATTGACCATAACCTTCGCTATGCCTCCCATTGGCTAATCAGCATGATATGCAAATTAACTGCCAACAAAGATGGCAGTTAATTTGCATATGTAGGCTTGAAGCAGTGGAGCCTGACGGCCCATGGCCGGCAGAGCAGCGAGGCCTCACGTTCCTGAGGCCAGCAGAGCAGCGAGGTCTGACGTTTCCGGGGCCAGCTCCGGCCAGAACTCGGCCAGAGTGAAGGCCTGGGCCCCAGGTGCCGGAGGCAAACCGGTGCCAGCAGCCAGGGGAAAGGAAGGCCTATTGCACGAATCTCTTCGTGCAACAGACCTCTAGTATGTAATTATATGTGTGTTTTCTGATGGTCTTAGGCGACCCCTGTGAAAGGGTCGTTCAACCCCCAAAGGGGTCACGATCCACAGGTTGAGAGCCGCTGCTATAGGCAGATTCAATATATAAACATATAGTCTTGAAAGCCCATTAATCCTTTGAGAAAACAATAGCTAAAATGTGTTCAGCACTATTTTAAATTTGGCACACATTTTAATTAATTTAATCCTCAGCAATCCTATAAAGAAGGTAGCACCTATTATTATAATCCCCATTTTACAGCTGCACAACTTGGGACTCATGGAGATGAAGTGGCTTGTCCAAGGCCAACCAATTAGAGTGCCCAGCTCTGCACTCAGCCTTGCCCTTCACCTGCAGAGAGAGCAGTTAGCGCAGGCGGTGGCGGCGGCACAGAGGAGGGTGGCTGCCTCAGTCCTGCCCTCTGGGAAGGAGCAGAACAGCGTGCATTCTAAGAGGCACTGAATGAAGTGGCCTCGTGCACAGCTGGCTCGGGAGGCTCAGAAACCAGTCCTGCATGGCTGCCTTCTGCTTTGGTGATGTTGGGCAAGTTATTAATAGCTTTTGTGTTTGGGCTTTTTGGGTGAGGATTATAAATGAGTTAAAATATGCAAAAACACTTAAAATAGCACCTGACACTCAAGTACTCAATAAGTGCTGGGTGATATACTTTTCAATTAAAACCCTCTTCAAGCTGAATGTTATGGTCTTCAGATAGATAATTATCCAGCATTTACCATCCTTTCATTTTAGGCCAAAGCTTTGAGATCCCATGAAAGGCAAAAGCAGAGTAATGAAAGGAAGACAGATAGACACCTTGCCTGGGAAGTGGATGAAGCCATTCTGAGAAATGCAGAATGCACGGAGCTACCTGCACACCCCGACTAACAGGGTGGGGAAGCCTTCCTTCTAAACATTGTTTCTTTTGTGCTCCTTTAGGTGCAGTTTTCATTCCAGGGACCACTCAGCTGACCCAGAACGACATTCTCTACAGACTGCAGTCTTCAAAAGCCAAGTGCATTGTCACCCATGATGCTGTCGCCCCAGCAGTAGATGCGGTGGCATCTCAGTGTGAAAATCTGCGCTCCAAGCTCATTGTGTCTCAGAACCCCCGAGAGGGGTGGGGGGACCTCAAGGAGATGATGAAGTGAGTAACCATCATTGTTGTAGAATACCTTCCCCAAAGAAAGACAACATTGACCAGATACTCAGTCCACGAGTGATGTGATCAGAAAAATGACAATAAAAACAATAAACAGCCCAGCCAGCATGGCTCAGTGGTTGAGTATCGACCTATGAACCAGGAGGTGACAGTTCAATTCCCAGTCAGGGCACAAGCGTGGGCTCAGGCTCAATCCTCAGTAGGGGGCATGCAGGAGGCAGCCAGTTAGTGATTCTCTCTCATCATTGATGTTTCTATCTCTCCCTCTCTCTTCCTCTCTGAAATCAATAAACATATATTAAAAAACACACCACAGGCCCTAACTGGTTTGGCTCAAGGGCTAGAGCGTTGGCCTTCAGACTGAAGGGTCCCAGGTTCAAGTCTGGTCAAGGGCATGTACCTTGGTTACAGGCACATTCCCAGTAGGGGGTGTGCAGGAGGCAGCTGATCAATGTTTCTCTCTCATCAATGTTTTTAACTCTATCCCTCTCCCTTCTTCTCTGTAAAAAATCAATAAAAAATACATTAAAAAACACACCATAGGCAAAGGGAGCAGCTGGTGATTAGCACTGTGCCAGGGTGCAGCGCTCTCAGGCAGGCAGGAGCTTGGCCTGTTTTCATAGTTGGGATTTTTAGGAAGCAGACCCTGATTCAGAGATTAATCGAATTAAGAAGTTTACTAATTTCTCTTAGGATCAACACCTATGAAGGAAGGCAAAGGATGTGGGATTGGGCAAAAGAAGAAATTTATCTGCCGTGTACTCCCTAAAAAGCCTCCAGCCAACCCACTGAGGCCCCTGGAGTTTGGATAGCCCCTCAGAGCAGTTCCCAGCTAAAGTACTAGTACGAAGCCTGGCCTTAGGCGAGGCAGCTGTCAGAGGGCTCCGAGTAAGTCCTCCATCCCGGCAGCAGGGTTTAGCAGGTGCCACAGCATCAGCCGCAGAGCTGGGAGCAGCTCCAAAAGCAGAGGAGAGCAACACTGCTGTCAGCCTTACAGAACACTCATGAGTGTAGAATCCTCAGTATTCATTAATGCAGTTATGAAACGGAATTATTCTGATGCCCATGCCCTGCGGGGGGCTTCCAGGGCTCTTGTCAGGTGTTGGTTCTCTCTCAGCTTCAGGAGGACTGCAAATTCCTTGTCTAGAATGAGCTTGCTTCACTCAAGGGTTTGGGAGCATGCTCCCACCTTCTCTCAAACAGCTAACAAGTACTGAGTTCTTACCAATGGCCAAGGACTATTTTAATAAAAATAATGTGGTGGCTACAATATAGCTGCCATGTCTGTGGCTCTGGTGTATGTCAAAACTCTTCCAAGCACTTGAGATGTATTAACTCATTAATCTCACCACCTCGGGGTAGACACTGATTATACAGATGAATAAGGTCAGATGCTAGGGTCTGGCAGCGCGGGTTCAAACCCAGGCAGTGTGGCTGCTGAGCCCACACTCCTGTCTGTGACCTTCCAGGGCTCTAGTAGTGAGAGAGGGATACGGTAACTCTGCCTCAGGCTTCAGAGGAAACCATATCTGTGATAGGAGTGACAGGTACAGGGCTCTAGGTACTGCCTATTTTTAAGGAAGATAATTATGGAATCGGAGACCAATCACACTTCATCTAGCTCTGCTAGGCTTTGAAAACAGCTTTCCTGCCCTGGCTGGTTTGGCTCGGTGGATAGAGCATCAGCCTGCAGACTGAAGAATCCTGGGTTCGATTCTAGTCAAGAGTACATGCCTGGGTTGTGGGCTTGATCCCCAGTAAGGGGCATGCAGGAGGCAGCCTATCCATGATTCTCTCTTGTTATTGGTGTTTCTATCTCCGCCAGCCCTGAGCCTGCTGTGGCTCCGCTCATGGCAACAAACTTTCAATTATAGAAAACAAATAAATCCCAGATGCCTGCTTCCAGCCAGCCTCCATTGGGAGCCTTGGGTGGCGGGGGTTGTGGCCAGCCTGCAAACAGCCATCAGCCCCTCACTCAGGCTGCCCAGACACTCCAGCGGGGACCCCCACCCTGAAGGGGCTGTGGCCAACCTGCAAATAGCCATCAGCCCCTCACCTAGGCTTGCCAGTCACTCCTGTATAATAAAACGGTAATATGCAAATTGGCCCTAACAACAGAACAACTGGGAATGACTGGACACTATGATACACACTGACCACCAGGAGGCAGACCCTCAATGTAGGAGCTGCCCCCTGGTGGTCAATACGCTCCCACAGGGGGAACTCTGCTCAGCCACAAGCCAGGCTGATGGCTGCCAAGTACAGCGGTGGTGGTGGGAGCCTCTCCCGCCTCCTCAGCAGTGCTAAGGATGTCTGACTGCAGCTTAGGCCCAATCCCCAGGGAGTGGGCCTAAGCCAGCAGGTGGTCATCCCCCAAGGGGTCCCAGACTGCAAGAGGGCACAGGCCGGGGTGAGGGATCCCCCCCTCGAGTGCACAAATTTTTGTGCACCAGACCTCTAGTAAAAATATATTTAAAAAACAAAACAGCTTTCCTACATTTCTCATGGCCTGGCTGCTCTGATTGATTCGGCCTTGGCCTGATAAACTCTATATGCTTCGTAGATGCTGGATGTGCAGAGCTTGCCTACTCTCAGCTGCCCTGATGTCTGACTTACATAACAGCTCAGTTATCCTTCAGAACTAAATGCTTTCTTTCTCTTTAAGTGGGGTCCTTCCTTCCCTGGATGGGTGCTTAGATCCCCTTAAGTGTTACTATTTACTGTATTCAGAACCATGTAGATGCTCATGTGGGAAACAGAACAACAATCCTCCAGAAGTCAGCAAACACCTCATATAAAAGGAGTGAATAAATATTTTAGGCTTTGCAGGCTGTGCACCCTGCCTCTGTCACAGCTGCTCACCCCTGCTGTTGTAGAATGAGAACAGCCATAGGCTGTTCATATGTAAATGAATGGGCATGGCTGTGTTCCAATAAAACTTTATTTAAAAAAACAGGAGGTGGGCCAGAGTTGTCCTGTGGGCAGTAGTTTGCCGACCCCAGCTTTATATACCACTAGAGGCCCGATGCACAAAATTCATGCAAGAGTAGGCCTTCCTTCCCCCAGTTGCCAGCACCAGCTTCCCTCTGGCACCCGGGACCCGGGTTTCCCTCACAGCCCTGGCTTCGTCTAGAAGGTCATCTAGTCTTATTAGCATATTATGCTTTTATTATTATAGACTAGAGGCCTGTTGCACGAAGAGATTCATGCAATAGGCCTTCCTTTCCCCTGGCTGCTGGCACCGGTTTGCCTCCGGCACCCGAGGCCAAGGCCTTCACTCTGGCCGAGTTCTAGCCGGACCCGGCCCCAGAAACGTCAGACCTCGCTGCTCCGCTGGCTCCGGAGCCGTGAGGCCTCGCTGCTCCGCCGGCCCCAGAAACGTCAGGCCTCACTGCTCCACTGGCCTCGGGTCGTCAGGCTTTGCTCCACCACTTGGAGTTGACATATACAAATTAACCGCCATCTTTGTTGGTGGTTAATTTGCATATCGCGCTGAAATGGGAGGTGTAGCGAAGGTATGGTCAATTACCATGTTTGTCTGTTATTAGATAGGATTACCCATGACTTCTATTAACATACTCATTTCTTTTAAAAAATATACCACATTTTGCCCTACCTGGTTTGGCACAGTGGCTAGAGTGTCAGCCTGTGGACTGAAGGGTCCTGGGTTTGATTCTGGTCAAGGGCACGTATCTTGGTTGCAGGCTCCTTCCCCAGCCTGGGCCCTGGTTGGGGCTCATGCAGGAGGCACCCAATCGATGTGTTTCTCTCACATCAATGTTTCTGTCTTTCCCTCTCTCTTCCACTCTCTCTAAAAAGCAATGGAAAAATATCCTTGGGTGAGGATTAACAAAAGAAAAAAATCACATTTTAAAGCATTCATGGTGAAGGGGAAGTTCTGCACAAATCCATCTGTTACAACATCCTAGAATTCTCATTCTGCTGCAGGAATGATACAACTCTTGAGTGTTTAAAATGCACTAATTGTGTAAGCATACAATTAAAGGCTATGAAACTGGCCAATATAAGTGGGGTATCGATGGCAGTTAATCTGATTCTAGAAAGCACCTGAGAAGATGGAGAGGGAGATGGCATTCACCTTGAATTCAACCCAAATCACTGGGGGCCTGACCACTGGGAAACGCGATCCGAGTGGATGGTTTCTCGTCCTTTTCTGTGCCGACAGTCTGTCCTGCGGTGTTTAATGTGCAGAATCACTGCAGTTCTTCCTTCCTCCACAGGCCAGGAACAACCACACGTGTTTAACGTGCACATTCACCATAGCTCTTCCTTCTTAGGTGTGCCACTGACAACCACACGTGTGTGGAGACAAGACACGATGAGACCATGGCCATTTACTTCACCAGCGGCACGAGCGGATCTCCCAAAATGACTGCACACACCCACAGCAGTTACGGTTTAGGATTGTCTGTAAACGGAAGGTAGGCTCACAGAGCTGCAGCTGGAGGGTCCACAGCTGCCAGGTGATGATTCCTTTGTTGGTCTTTTGGATTTGTTTCCCACATGGGTCAGGCCTATGCTCTGTTCCCAGGTTCTGGCTGGATTTGACACCTTTGGACGTGATGTGGAACACCTCCGACACAGGCTGGGCCAAGTCTGCATGGAGCAGCGTGTTTTCGCCATGGATCCAGGGAGCGTGTGTATTTGCACATCATTTGCCGCAGTTTGAGCCAACTTCCATCTTGCAAGTAAGCAGAGCCCAAGAGGTCAGCGTTGAGAAATGCGTTAGCAGTGCTGCCCACAGGACTGCGCACACGTGCTCGCAGAAATCAGAGCACAACGTGATTTAAGGCATTTCACATCTAGAAAGTAAAACAACCTGAACAGATAAGTTGAGGAAAGGTGTGAGTGCATTTATGTTAGAATAATCACTGTGCCTCCCATAGACACTTAGGCACTTATTAAAGTTGTAGTAAGACCAAGAGTTTACTTCTTATACATTGCAGACGCTCTCCAAGTTTCCCATCACAGTCTTCTGTTCAGTGCCAACTGTATACCGAATGCTTGTGCAAAATGATGTGACCAGGTAAGAGAGGTTGGTAAAGAGGCACATAATGGGGAGAGGGGAGAGAAAGAGAAAGCTCTAAAATAAAAGCTCTTTCTGCCTGAAAACATAATTCCAGACTCATAGGTGTGGGATTTAGCAATCTCTTCTCCTCTCCATCCTCTTGCTCCTCTGTGATAATAATTACCATGCCCAGGGCAGGGTCGGCCATGTGCATAGCCCTGAGAGCCCAGGGGATGAGGACTGTCCTCTGACCTGGGACGGTGAAGAAGCACCCCTACTTGGAACCCTGTCCCAGCAAACAGGGGACAGCATGGATGTCCTTTAGTCTGGTCCTGATTCCATTTGACAAGGTGAATTGGTAACTATTTTTAATTGATTTTATTTAAATTTGACTAGGAAAAGTTCACATGACATAAAATTCAGTATATATATAAAGCTAATATGCAAGTGTCCCTTCAGGAGTTCAACTGAAAGACTGAGAGTTCGATCGATCGCTATGACATGCGCTGACCACCAGGGGGCAGCGCAGAATGAAGGAAGGCTCCAGCCAGCACCCAGCAGCCGGGGAAGGAAGGCCCCGGCCTGCAGCCAGAAGGCCCAATCAACCCTGATCGCTGACCAGGCCTAGGGACCCTGCCTGTGCACAAATTCCATGCACTGGGCCTCTAATAGGTATATAAGAATCTATATTGAAAGTCTTCCTCCAAACCTTGTCCTCAGTCTCATTTCTCCTTCTCCCTGAAATCTATGCGTACACCAACAGGCACGTGCTCTTCCCTTCGTCATAAATATAAATGGAAATATAATATGCACACAGGGCTGCACCTTCCCCCTAACAGTACATCCTGAACCTGTGCTGTCTAAAGTAGTACAACTCACCACATGTAAGTATCTAAAATTTAATTTTAGTTAAATTAAAATTTCAGTTCCCTGCCCTAACTGGTTTGGCTCAGTGGATAGAGCGTTGGCCTGCGGACTGAAGGGTCCCAGGTTCGATTCCGGTCAAGGGCATGTACCTGGGTTGTGGGCACATCCCCAGTGGCGGGTGTGCAGGAGGCAGTTGATCGATGTTTCTAACCCTCTATCCTTCTCCCTTCCTCTCTGTAAAACATCAATAAAATATATTTTTGAAAAAAATTTTTTTTTCAGTTCCAGACTATAAATTATATTATAGGACATGTTTGCTAAGAGAGTAAATCTTAAAAGTTCTTATCACAAACAAAAATAATCTTGTAACTATGTAGGATGACGGATATTAATTAATCTTATTGTGGTGACCATTTCACAATATATAGAAATATCAAATCATTATGTTGTACACCTGAAACTAATTTAATGTTATATGCCAATTATACTTAAAAATAAAATTCAGTTCCTCAGTTGTACTAGTCATGGTTCAAGTGATCAGTAGCCACACTGAGCAAGAGGATACTAAGTGGATAGCAAAGATGAGAGAAATTTCCATGGTAACAGAAAGCTCTATTGGACAGCACTATCCAGGAATGTCCTTGTTCTTTTTTACAGCTGTATACTATTCCATTGTATAAATATTTCATAGTCAATTTTAGACAAGTAGAAAACTTTTAATCCTGATTTAACATATTAGTTAAATATGATTACCATGTGTGGTATCCTCCTTAAGGATTTTTTGCAATAAATCATGTTTCCCATCCCCCAAATTAAAGGGAGAAAAGAAAAAGAAAAACTGGTGTGTGAGAAGTCACTTTATGATGTTAGAATGGTTTATTTTGATTGGAGAAGGGAGTTAAGAACTAAAGCACAATTAATGTTGTGATCTCACTCATATGTGGGATATAATGATCAACATAATCTAATGAACAAGAATAGATCCAGAGACAAATCACAGGGGAGGGGGGTTTAGAGAGCAACCAAAGGACTTGTATGCATGCATATTAGCATAATCAATGGACAAAGACACTGGGGCAGTGGGGCTTGCCTGGGGGTGGTCAACTGGGGAGAAAGTTATTATGTAAGACTATAGACAATAAATAAATAAAACACAATTAATGTTGGCTTTTCGTTATAAATAATCTTAATTTCCATTTCTTCCCATTTTTCCTCCTAAATTTAATCTGTGACCTGTCTTCTGAGAAGCTTTAAGTTCAAAAGCTTAAAGCACTGTGTGAGCGCAGGGGAACCCATCAGCCCTGAAGTGACTGAGCAGTGGAGAAGCAGGACAGGGCTGGAGATCTACGAAGGATATGGGCAGACTGAGACGGTACAAACCTCCCTGGGCAGACAGGGCTGGATCCCATATAGTCTGATGCATAGAAACCAAAGGGTTCATTATCTACCTAGGATTGTTTGAGAGCTAGGGAGGGAATAGAGTGATCAGAACAGTTTTAAAAAGCTTGAGGGAAGCTAGTTGCAAAAAAGCTCTGTAGCAGACATGCCGGGGACTGACCCTGAGTGATGGTTGAATGATTACTCTGACACACGTTTCTGTGAAAGAGAGGGCTAAGGGACTGCCTGGCTCAAGGAACCAGACAGCTTGTTCACCTGCCTCTTTAGGCTTTTATTGTAAGAACAGTTCGAGATAAGTTTTAACTTTTAGATGCAATCAGTAGGGTAAGTAATCTTGGGAGGACACATGTGTCTGCAGTGTCCTTTAAGCAAGGATACCTAAAGATTAAGCATAAAAATTCCAGCCAACACCCGAGGGTCTGCACGTGCACAGATTTTTTTGGAAAGGTCAAGGAATAATAGGGGTAGCTGCCTTCGGCCAACTCCTCTAAGTCAGAATTCCAAGAAACAGGGTAGCCACCTTCCACCAACTCCCCGTTTTGGAATTTCCTCCTTATAAACTTTCCAACCCAGTCCCATGCTTCCCCACACAGACACAGTTGTTTAAATAGCCTAACATTACAACCTGGAGCTGTGTAATAGAAATAGCCATTCATTAAGAAAAACTGCTATATAACTGATCAAGGTAAAGGCATTACAATATTTTTAAATGAAAAAAATTACTAGAGTTATAAAAAGATTTCCCCATATATAATAGGGAACTTACTTTGTCAAGGCTGCCTCAAAATTGAAAATGTTGAGTTGCTTATTACTTAAAACATTATGAGTTTGGTGGACAACACCATGACAAGCATACTTTAGGGTCATCTAAAGAGCTTGTAGAAATAGGAATAATTCTAAAGAAAATGAAAAAAATAACAGAAGTGGTAATTATGTAGGAAAGGGGGGTAAGATGGAACAGATAAGGGAAAAGCTGAAAGAATGTTTTCAAAGTGTATCTTTTTACAATGCACCAACTTATAAACCATAAGAATGTAGTAGCTAGTCAACAATAAAAATACCAAACATAAATTAAAATTGACAAATTTATTAAATAGGAACAGCATAAGTATCAGGCTAATATGAGTATAATGTTTTCATAAATTTGGGTATTTTAGTGATTATAAGCGTATCCAGTGTTATAACTTTATTATATATATTTTACTTAGTGTCCATCTCTGTACTTCATTAGATAGACATGAGTGCAGAGAATTTGTTTTATTTTGAACCTGGTTCCTACTAAGTTCTCAGAAACATGGTGGATAAATGAGTAAGTTTTATGTTACTGGTAACGTTACTTTATCCTTTCTTCTTCTTGACTAGGTGCTGATCTGTGGACATTTTAAGGGAATGAAAATTAAGCCTGGCTCAATGGGAAAGCCTTCGCCTGCTTTTGACGTTAAGGTTGTGCAGACACCTCCAGGAGATTAAACAGCCTGCAGTTCCCACCCCACTGCTCCCTTCCCCTACACTCCTAGTTTGGGTGATAACTTCATACTATCTTAACTTCCATGGAAAGATGGAAATGGACTAGAAATGTTAGTTCGTTGGTCTCCATTTTTTTTCTGTTCCAATTTTAGTATATGTGCTGCTGAAGCACCCATTTTTTTTTCTTTTTTTTTTATTATTATTTTTCTTCTTTTTTTTCCCTCTTTTCCCATCACCTGATTTTACCCTTTTAATTACTACCTTCTTATTTTGAACCAGTATTATTACTGCTACCACTTTACCATCTTTTAAAGTGCCATTTTATTTTCTCTTTATTTTATTTTGGGATTAGTGTTCTCCATTCTATTTTCATCGTTATATCATTGGTTGTTTCTAGTTTGCATCCGTCTACAGGGAGCTGTTGCTGGAATTTGCTGGGATTAGTGGCGGTTCAATAGGAGTATTCTCCTCATATAAAATGTCTCTTCCCCTCTTCCACTTCATTCTCTCTTTTCGCTCTTTTTTTTTCTTTTTTTTTCTCACCTTTATTTCCCCC
>NW_006282204.1:203246-204092 GCF_000327345.1 Myotis davidii
TGTTGTGAGCGGCATTAATTTCCCGGTGTTTATCTCTGCCGCCATCTTAGTTTCTCCCAAGCACCCATTTTTTTTAAAAGCAGTTAGTTACTTGTGCCAAGTAATTCTAAGCATTTTATAAATATTAACCCATTTAATTTCCAGGAGCCCATGAGAGACAGAGTAATATTAGAACCACTTTACAGATGAGGCCCAGCAAGGGTAAAGAATGTACCTGAAGTTGGACAGGAGCTGCTGGTGCTGGACTCAACCCCAAGCGACCTAGTCCAGTCTGTGCTCCACACAGCACCACTGCCTCCTGGCGAGTCCCGTGGGCAGGAGAGGCTGCAGCATTCTCCCTCTTCCCGCAGGCGGGCCTGTAACCTCTGCCATCTCCACCCCTATTCCTGAGTGGCCTCCTATATCCCACCAGCACCCTTGTACAGGTTAGGACTATTCTTAAATCAACCCAGCCAATGCTAGGGATAGGAAAGGAACTTACCTGCTATACAAAAGAAAACAGGAGCAACAAAAACGCTAAGCGGACAAACTGACAGAGAGCTCAGACCAAACTTAACGGAGGGCTGTAGATTAGACCAATGCTTCCCAAGCTTATTCAAGCATAAGAATCACATGGGCACTTGCTAAAAATGCTGATTTTTCCAGCCCCTTCCCTGGAGAGTCCGAGTCAATGGGTTTAGGGTGGGAGCCTGAAATCTGTGTTGGGAACAAGCATCCAGGTAGTTCCCGTGATCAGGTAAGTCTGAGAAAGTTTCGGTGACATTGATTGCTGACGTCCCTGTTTCTATAAAGCAGATGCTGGGCCCTTTCCTCCCCCCTCACTGTGGGAACCTGTCTAAAGGGGGG
>NW_006282204.1:204129-221088 GCF_000327345.1 Myotis davidii
CATGGGGAGTCTGGTGAGCTGGTACCTAGCTACGAGCAGCCGCACCCACACTCTGGTATCTGGGGTTGTGTCCCAACCAGCTGGATATCAAGTTCGTGCAACTTTAAGGCCCAAAGCTCCTCATGTTCTTGTTTAACATCTTGGAACCTTGAGCTATGAGGAATGTGACTCCAGAGACAAAGCATTTTGTCTCTCTCCAGTCATTAGAGAGTATGTGCAACTCCTAAACGCCTCCTCCTGTCAGTAATTCCTTCATACCTGGAACCAAGTATTTCTTTAGGTGACTGGGTGGGAATCCATATTTTTTATTTACAAGAACTAAATGGTAAGACATTACATTTATAATTCCTTTGCCTTTCAAGTTTCCCATTGAGGACATAAGCACTCTTCCCTCTGTAAAGTGCCAGCTACGAATTATGTCCTCCTTTTCCACACAAGCCACATCTCAGGCTTAAAGGTTCTTGGTGGGTGAATATAAAAGCCGTCGAGTGTTCATATTTCAGAACAGCTAAAGTCATTTAGAGTAAAATCCAGTACATAAGATAAGCAGTCAGCCTGGGAAATGCCCTGGCTGGGTGGCTCACTTGGTTGGGGCTTCATCCCATACACCAGAAAGTTGTGGTTCGATCCCTGGTTGGGGCTTGTATGGGAGTCAACCAATCAATGTTTCTCTCTCACGTCAATGTTTCTCCCTCTCACTCCATCTTTCTCCTTCCTTTCCCCCTTCACTCTCTCTAAAACATCCTTGGGTGAGGCCAAAACAAAACCACCTTGGACTGTGCTCCTGGAGAGATTCCAGAGTGTCGATGCAAGGGCAGGGTCTGGCGCCTGAGTGCTGAGCTCTGAGTCAGCGCAGTCATGCTCTGTTGCTTAAACTTCTGCACCTCAGTCTCCTCATGTGTAAAATGAGTGTCACAATAGTTCTAACCAAGCAGGACTATTGTAAGGACTAAAGGAAATGAGACATCTGCAATTCATAAAGCATTCAGATTTAGTGCTTAGAATAAGTGCTCAATAAATGCTCACTACTCAGGGGCTTGGGGATGGGTCAGAGGGCAAGGCTTGAAAGGGCTGACCCTCCACTGTTTCTGCTGTTCCTGACATCGCGCTGCGCTGCTGAAGTCAGGTGTTGTTTGTCCCACAGAGTTTGAAAACCAGTAGTGAATGTCTATTTCAGAGGAAAAGACAATCAAGATATATTGCTAAATGATACAAGCATTTTGCAAAAACAATACATTATAAAATGATCCTATTTTTTCCTATGTCTATATTGTCTCCAAAAATATTTCCAAAATGTGATTATTGGATGGTAGAATTAAAGAAAACTTTTATTCTTTTTTTTCACATGTTGCTAACCTGCATTTTATATGTTTTGCAATAAGAATTTAAGTACATTTCTCTTAAGAATTTAAAGTATTAAAATTGGTTTGGATTTTTTAAATGGCAATAAATCAAAACAAAACAAGCAAAGCAAAGATTAAGAGATGGCATTAAGTAAAAATTCCCTTAAATTGTTCTGTTTTATCCTAGATTTTAGATGCAAATGGCAATGTTCTACCTCCTGGACAAGAAGGAGACATTGGCTTTCAAGTTGTACCTAAGCGACCACTTGGCCTTTTCACTCATTACGTAGTAAGAGGCTCATTAAATAACATCTTCTTTTCTATTTGTTTCTCAAAAGTCCTTGGTCATGATCTCTACTTGCCACAAAGCATACCTCGGGTAGGTACTTGGCCTTTTCTTGAGAGACCCATGTCCTAAGACAGAGAACGGAAAAGCACCCCCATGCTTGGTGGAGAAGGGCTCCGGCTCCCCAGGCTAGACCACGCCTCCGGGCCACGCTGTGGGTGGAGGGCAGCCCAGAAGGAAGATGCCTCTTAATCACACTGGGCCTCTCTGCCATCCAACACCACATCATTTCCCTGGGATCCAATGAGTGGTCTCCCTTCTTGCAGGGGTGAGAGGGATAGAGAACGGGGCAGTAATGCAAGTGCACTTCTTCCACTGAGGGCCTTCCAAGCTCCTTACAAATGTATTCCCCTCCCTAATCACAGTAGACAAATGAGTGCAAGGTTTACACCAATTTATCCAAGGCCCAGGCTCTACTTGCTGGTGAATTTTAAATAATTTAGCAACACATCATTTTTCTTCCTGCCCAAGTTACAGGACCAATCCTATTTCCATGTAAAACCAGACAAAATACCATAAAAACCACTGGCTGTCCTTTGAATTATTAGGTGTTGGTTCTTTCTTTGAACTCTGAGTGTTCCTTCTCTCACTCCTCCCAGTGCTCAATATTAGCCACTTAGCCAAAGGCAGCCTGCTCCTCTGAGCTCGAGCTCCTGCAGTGGTACTTTGCGATCTACCTACAGAATTCTCTGGGTAGAAGCATGCCTGGTCTTTGTAACTGTAGTTCACCTTCTGTATGTCACATGCTGGCTCCTCTTCATTCTAAGGCTTCTCAAAGGTACCAGACTTCTTTCTCCTGAGCACTTGAGTTCGATGGAACAGAAAAGTCACATTCACTAAACAAAATGTTATTTGTTTCACAGGATAATCCTACAAAAACAGCTTCAACTCTCCGAGGCAACAACTACATCACTGGGGACAGAGGCTATATGGATGAAGATGGATATTTCTGGTTTGTTGGGAGATCGGATGATGTCATATTATCCTCCGGGTAATTTCTTCAGCTGTGCATTTGTCTACGTGAACTGGTCATCAGTGTTCGGGGTGAACCTGCTGCTCACGTCATAAACGTCTGTTGTGTGTCTTACCTCCAGTTACCGAATTGGACCGTTTGAGGTGGAGAGTGCCCTGGCGGAGCATCCTGCGGTGGCGGAGTCGGCTGCTGTCAGCAGCCCAGACCCCATCAGAGGAGAAGTAAAAGAACGATTCGTCTCCACTTTATAATGTGTTAGCAGCCCGACACATACCTTAAATCATAGTTCATTGGGACAGAATTACCCACACGATTCATTCACTTACTGTGCAAGTCAGATAGGAAGAATTGCTACAGAATAAAACCGCAAAACATACTGTAAGGAATTTTAACCCTCTCCATGGAGGACCAGGGCAAAGACGGCATGAATGCCAACAGCCCAGTTTGCACCAGGCAGGGTGTCGGAGGTCAGCTGGACAGAAACACGCTGGTGCCCCGAGGTCTGGGAACTACACAGTCCCGGAGTGGCCGAGGAGAACAGGCTGGGTGGGAGCAAGGTCAGAGACAGGAGCCAAGGCAGCCAGAAGCAGGCCGTGGAGGTCAATAAGCAGAGATTCAGGAAATAAGCTCTAAATAAGACAGGAGTCCTGACAGCTCACTGCTATGGGGCTGACCACCTGGCAGTGTGGGTAAAGGTTCCATGCTACTCTTCAGGTGCCCTCTGCCAGGCAGACTTCCAATATTCCAGATGGATAAGAGCAGGGAACAGATTCAGTGATGGCGGAAGTTTGTCCCTTTGCACTGAATTCCACCAGAAGGGTTTCGTGAGTCTCGGCTCCTCCTGAACCTGCCCCCAGCCTCAGTCATCATTAATTGTGTCCACCCAGATGCTAATTTGACAGCTGAGCCTTTAGGACTGGGGTGGCTTGAGAGTCAGCTCATATCCCAGAGTATAAGGCAACAAAGTGGGTGTTGGTCCCCCCTTCCCGCACAGGGATCAAGTGAGGGGGAGAGATTGACCAGTTCCACTTGCCAGTGTGGGTGAGCGCAACGCCTCCTGCGGGGGGCGTCCTGGGTTCCCCCTGGTGGCAGGCCTGTCCTGGCTGTGCTCCTCATCCTCCAGGTCTTGCACTGAGTAGCACGTTCCAGAAGAATTTACCAAACAGATAAAATGAAGACTTTAGGACAATATCCAAAATATTGATCATTTTTATCTACCTACCACAGTTTTGCAACTTATTATGTGCATTTTCACACTATTGTCTATTTTTCAATGTTTTAGCTTTAAAATTCCTAATGCTATTTGCTAATCATACTTTGACAGTTTTATGATAACTTAATTTTTCTCAGGTAAAATGAGTACCCAGGTACATGCCCTTGATCGGGAATCAAACCCGCAACCCTTTGATGCATAGGCTGATGCTCTAACTACTTAACCACACCAGCCAGGCCTATTACTTTGCTTTTAAAATTTTATTTTCAGCCAATGACTTAATTTGCCTATTTAGCTACATTTCCACAATTTTCAAAAAAGTGTGTTTTCCACAAGGCTTCTTTAAAAGACACCACTTCAAACAGGAACAAAGGGGTGGGTGGCTTTATTACCACTGTCACTTCTGAAGAGAATATCTAGGTGTGAAGTGCTGTTTAACATTGGTTGGAACATGAAATACAGAGCAGAGAAATGTTTATCCAGGTTGCTGGGTTCCTAATTTTTTGGATCACACAGCTCTGTGGAATTTGAGGGCCACTAGACAATGCAATGATGAAATTGTTCTGTATTTGCACCATTCACTACAGTAGCCACCCTTGTACGACTGAGGAAATTTTATTACCTTCCACTTTAATTTGAATGTAAATAGCTATATGTGACTAGTGGCTGCCATTTGGAATAGTACGACCATAGACTTTTCCTATAAACATGCAACATTTTGCATAGTATTTCAGAAAAATTTGAAGCACACTTAGGGCTAAAAAAATCTTGTGCTCCTACTATTACAACTAATAACACCTAATGTTTTTGAGGACTTAGTATGTTCCAGGTATTTCTGTAAGCCCTACATCCTGTTTTCCTAGAGAAGGGAACTGAGGCACAGAGAGGTGTCCTAACTTGGCCAGGATCATACAACAAAGTATGACGGGAACCCAGGTTGTCACATTCGGGTCCATGCTCTTCACCAGGTCAGGTTGTTCCTTATTAATTTATCATTTTCTATAATGGTTTATAAAAGATTTTTAAAAAGATAGATTTTATCCAAGGCGTAGAAGTAACAATATGCAAATCAGTAATTACAAACATTAGTTCTAAATATAATTTGCCTCTCAGTGAACAATTCACTTATAACAAGGATAAATTTTTAAAAAATTTTTTTAAATTGATTTTAGAGAGAGAGGGAAGAGAGGGAAACATCAGTATGAGAAACATACATCAGCTGCCTTCACACCCTGTACTGGGGATCGAGCCACAACCCAGGCATGTGCTCTGACTGGGGACTGAACCAGCAACCTTTTGGTACATGGGATGACACCCAACCAACCAAGTCACACCGGCCAGGGCCAGTAAGGATACTTTAAAAAAAAAAAAATTCATAAAAATGTTGATAAAAGTAGCAGAGCAGGCATAAATACAAATGATTTTAAGAAATGTCAGAATATAGATAGGATAACTTTATATACATGCATATACATACACACAGTTGCACAACTGCCCCATTGCACATGTAAATTAGAAATGTTCAAGGGGTTTTGGTAAAGACAAAATTGAATAATTATTCATAAAATATTATAAAATTGCTCATTGGTATACAATGATCATTTCTCCTAACTGGTTGCCCAGAGTGGCTTATTGTTTCAAACAGTTCATTTTCAATCGATATTTGCTCTCCGACTATGGTGGATGGTAATGCGGGCAGCTTACCTTCAAGCTGAACTTGTTCACGTCTCAAACTCCGCTTTCCTACCTGTGAGTAAGGTCTCAGCCTGTTCAGTGCAGGATATTTCATCATAAAAGCTGCAGGCGCCGCCTGGGCCGTGCCAAGGAAGCGCCCTCCCTGCACAGAGTGCTGGCTGGGGGCTGGATTTGGTGGCGCATTGCTATTTGACTCACGGAGTTGCCTCTCGGGAAGGCAGTGCTGGGGTACCACTTAGAATCTCAGTACACTCTTCAAGTGGCTACACAGGAGGGTGGCCTTCTGCCTTCTCCATTAAAGGTCCAAACACTCTGGGCAGAGCTTTACAAAAACAGTTCAAGGAAGGGTGAACTTTGAACAAGATTTCTGAGCATAGAGTAATGAAAGCTTCCCTGTGTTCTGCCAATTAGAGAGCAAGGCCACCCCACATCTACTCTTGTTCCTCAGGGTCAGGCAAGTGGGCCAGAGAATAGCAAAGCGGCTGTGGGCATCTTCACAACCTTGTGCCAACAGAAGTGTCTGGAATAGAGTGCATGGCCTCAATGCAGTGTTCCTTCACCAAGCATAAGGCAAGCCTATGGGAACTGTCATATGTGGGGCTAGAACAGCCGTGGGCAAACGACGGCCCGCGGGCCGGATCCGGCCGTTTGAAATGAATAAAACTAAAAAAAAAAAAAAGACCGTACCCTTTTATGTCATGATGTTTACTTTGAATTTATATTAGTTCACACAAACACTCCATCCATGCTTTTGTTCCGGCCCTCCGGTCCAGTTTAAGAACCCATTGTGGCCCTCGAGTCAGAAAGTTTGCCCACCCCTGGGCTAGAAGCTAGGTTCCATCAGCCTGGAGACTGTGCTTCGTGTATTGCCATTTCCAAAGGGAGACTTTTTTTTTTTTGGTTAATTCTCACCTGAGGATATATTTCCATTGATTTTAAGGGAGAGGGAAAGACAAAAACATCCGTGTGAGAGAAACACATCGACTGGTTGCTTCCTGCACAAGCCCCAACCAAGGCCTGGGCTGGGGAGGAGCCTGCAACCAAGGCACATGCCCTTGACTGGAATTGAACCCTGAACCCTTTGGTCTGCAGGCCAATGCTCTATCCATTGAGCCAAACCGGCCAGGGCAATAGGAAACTTTTCGACAAGGACAGAGACAGGTAAGAAAGTGGAGTTCAAAATGCAGTTAGATGAGAAGGTTCAAGGGTAGATCATAAACAAAGCAGGGGTCCCTGAACCTCTCTTGTATACCAGATACAGAAGGTCTGAGAGCCACCTGGCTGACTGAAGAGCCCAGAGCTAGGATCAAACCCTGTTAAACCTCCTTGCCTTCCACCAAGCACTCAGAGAAAGTAAACAAGACACACTAAAGTAGGGGTCCTCACACTTTTTAAACAGGGGGCCAGTTCACTGTCCCTCAGACTGTTGGAGGGCCGGACTATAGTTTAAAAAAAAAACTATGAACAAATTCCTATGCACACTGCACATATCTTATTTTGAAGTAAAAAAACAAAACGGGAACAAATACAATATTTGTATTTGCATGTGGCCCGCGGGCCGTAGTTTGAGGACCCCTGCACTAAAGCATGAAAATACACAACTGATCTTACTGTGTTTCAAATATTTATTTTAGGTAGTAAAGGCTTTTATTGTTCTGAACCCCAATTACAAGTCACATGACCAAGAACAACTGAAAAAAGAGATTCAGGAACATGTAAAAAAAACTACAGCACCTTACAAATACCCCAGAAAGGTAGGTATTCTAATTATGATATTTGTTTAGTGTTCTGGAAAACTTGTTATTTTAATGAACATTCTCCTCAAACATACTATAGCACATGACATGGATAAGAATCAGAACCTTTGAGATTAAATGAAACTCTTAAATCGAATTTGTTGGGTCATCTGGCTCATCATCAGACTTCTAGTAAAATATTAAATGTCAAGAAAAATCTCAACAGTATCCTTTTCTCCCTTTTTGGTGTTACCAAAATCTCATCCCAATGTGTGTCCTATTCTCCACCTAGAGTTCATGTAATTTGACTTTGTCTAATGAAAACTTCTGGGCTAATTTTCTTCTCTTGATTCCAACAGGTAGAATTTGTTCAAGAGCTGCCAAAGACTATCAGTGGGAAGATAAAAAGAAATGAACTGAGGAAGAAAGAATGGGAATCTATTTAAATCCATTCCATTAATTATCATAGCACCCATAAAACAAAGACTGTAAAAACCACCAGATTATGAAGAGGTGATAAAAATATGATGCTTATAAACTACTGATTTGAAATACCTTGTGGTTATAAGAGGCTGAATTTTGAAATAAAAAAGTAAATTCCTGCCCTAGCCAGTTTGGCTAAGTGGATAGAGCATCGGCCTGTGGAAGGAAGGGTCCTAGGTTCGATTCTGGCCAAGGGCACATGCCTGGGTTGCGGGCTCGATCCCATCGGAGGCGTGCAGGAGGCAGTTAATGATTCTCTCTCATCATTGATGCTTCTATCTCTCTCTCTCTTCCTTCCTCTCTGAAATCAATAAATATTTTTAAAAGAAAAAAGTAAATTCCTCCACATTGGTGTCAGTGTTCTTATAACTTGATAATACAAAAAGAATACCATCAATTGATGAGAAATTTTAAAATGTATAATATAGAAGCAGTTTATGGACCAAATCTCTGACCTGTTGGTTTTCAAATCTTAGTTGAACAATTCTTCTAATATGCTAATATACAAATCAGAACCAATCTTCAAGCATTGAAACAAAACTGAATAACTTGTAAGTTATTAGAAGCACAAAGTCAAATTACCATAATTCTCAAATAAGAAATATTGACCTGAAAAATAGGCTAGGGATTTCTATTAGTCATATTTTTATTCAAATAACTTAGTTTAAAATTAATTTTAAGGTTTAATTATAAAATAAAGATATCATATACTATTATTGCTTATTATCCTATACTAGAGGCCCAGTGCATGAATTCCTGCACCTTGAAAGGAACTGTGGGCTGTGAGGCTGCGGTGGGCACAGGGGTGGGTCCCAGCCCATCCTCCACGCCCCCACCTGGCCCCTCCCACCACAGTCCACCAATCCTGTCTGCCAGCAGCCCCACTTGGACCTGCTGATGGTGCAGAGCGATTGGGGGTGGTGCCAGCAGCGGGTGCAAGTGGGGCTGTTGCTGTTAGTGGGTGCAAATGGCGGCCAGCAGCTGCCGCTCGCACCCACTGTTGGTGCGGGGTGACCGGAACTGGCACCAGACACCAGCTGCGGGTGCGAGCGCAGCTCCAGCGCCAGCAGTGGGTATGAGCAGGACTGTCGCTGGCAGCGGGTGTGAGAGGCAGCTGCCAGCCCCAGTCACTCCTCAGGAGCAGGGGGAGGTGGAGAAGGGCTGAGAGGTGACTGAGGCTGGCAGCTGCGCATGCACCCACTGAAGGCACTATCAGCAGGTTTGAGTGGTGGCTCCGATGCTGGCAGCAGTGCGAGCACCGGGTGGGACCACGGCGCATGGGAGCAAAGAATTTTCAGTAGACACCAGAGGCTCTCCCCGATGACAGTGACCAGTGCGCCTGCTTTGGTCTGGCGCCCCCACTCACCTGCTCCACCATCCCACCACAACCGATGCCCGCATGTTCCATGCTCTGCCGCCTGCTGCCTACAGCCACCATGTTCCACCATGACCCCCCTGGTGGTCAGCACATGTCATATCGACTGGTTGTTTGGTTGTTCCACTGTTTGGTCTATTTGCATATTAGGGTTTTATATATATCCTAATATATAAAAAGCCAGGGGCAGGGGCCATAATGACCAAAACGACCGGATGGATGACCGAACAGGCTAGGGAGCTGAGGGAACAGGAAGAACAGTCACCATGAGGGGACCCCCTCGCCATGATCATGGGGCGTGGCCAGCCTTCAAACTGCTGGCGGCCCCTAGCCCAGGGAGGCCTCCTAGCCAAGGACGCCAGAGTCTGTTCTAGACCTAGGGCTGAACTCTCCCCGCAAGCTGCCAGTGTCTAACTGCCAGTCTCCGGGAGGTGAGAGTGCATCCACCATCCACTGTCCACCAAAAAGTATGACCATTGAACCGTTCAGTCTCAGTGCAGGCACAGGCCTATGGCTGGCGGGTGGAGGCCAGACCAAAACAAAACAGCAGGAACACCCTGCCCACCTCGGCAGGTGCAGCTGCAGTCCCCGCGGGCCTGGGCAGTGTAGAAAGCACTACCTTCTCCCAGGTCCTGTGCTGGCATTGCCGCCTCGCTCACCCTCCAGCCCCCCCTGAGTCCTGACAGCGAAGTGTGTGGGGCATCCTGCAGGAGTTGTGCCATTCTGGGTGCTTTTGCCCAAAGACACCCTTTGTGATGAATTCAGAGCCACATCTCACTTCCCAGGAGACTGGAAGAACCATGTAAAAGGAATTCAACAAAAACTATCCACATCTCTATTTATTCTTTTGAATCCATAAAACGACCTTTAAAAAAAGCATTTGGGCCACCTAAGAGGGAATGCACTTTCTGGCCAGAGCATGCAGGATTCTTTTGCCCAACAGGTTAAAGTAAGCAGAGAGCTGGCACAGTGGAAATGGCCCTGGTGCCCTATGAGACTGCAGGAACAGGGTTGCAGAAATTCCACAAGCCTCTTGCCACCTTCTCCTTTGCAAACCACACCATCCAGATCCACCAGGACTGGAGGCAACTGGGAGTTGCAGCCGTGGTTTGGGACGCGGTAAGCAAATCCTGGGGGGCCTCTGAAAACATCTGCAATTGATTATAAGACTGGTCTTTATTTAAAAAGAAATAAAAGAACAGCTTTGTTGAGATATGACTCATATACTGAGTTGGTTTTTTAAAGTAAATTCAGAGTGGTACAACCATCACCATGCTCAATTTTTAAATATTTTCATGACCCTAACCCCTCCAAAGAAACCTTATACCCACTAGAATCACTTTCCTGATCGTCTTCCCCAAAATAGACTGCATCTTAAGGGTGGGTAAAGGAAAGTTGAGGGAAGTTAAAATACTGCACAAAGGATCTGTAAAATGACAAAGCCCAAAGTGAAGATCATGTGTTTGTTTTTTTATTTCAGAGAGAAAGGGAGAGGGAGAGATAGAAACATCAATGATAGGAATAACTGATCAGCTGCCTCCTGCAGGCCCCCTACTAGGGATCAAGCCCGCACCCAAGCATGTGCCCCTGACTAAAATCAAACAAAGGACCCTTCTGTCCACAGGCCAATGCTCTCTCCATTAAGCCAAACCAGCCAGGGCCCATGTATGTTCTTTAAGTTCTGCATGTTTGTAATGGTCTTCAAATCTATACTAATAAAAGGGTAATATGCTAATTAGAGTGGACATCTTCCAGACGTCCTTCCAGACAAAGCCACAGCAGCTGCAAGGGCCGAGGCTCAGGCCGGCAGTGGCAGCAGCAGTGGGGTGATGGGGGTGATGCCTTCCCCTGATCCGCCAGGTCACCTCCCGCAGAGTGAGGCCAGACTGGAGTCCGAGGCAGAGGCAGTTAGGGGTAATCAGGCCAGCAGGGGGGCAAGATAGGGGCGATCAGGCTGGCAGGGGCGACCAGGCCGGCAGGCAGAGGGTTTAGGGGTGATCAGGCAGGCAGACAGAAGTATTAAGGGCAATAAGGCAGGCGAGCGGTTAGGAGCCAGCGGTCCCAGATTACGAGAGGGATCTGGTCTAAACTGGCAGTCGGACATCCCCCGAGGGGGTCCCAGATTGGAGGGTGCAGCCCAGGCTAAGAGACCCCCCACACACACACATGCACGGATTTCATTCACCGGGCCTCTAGTAGATAATAAAAGGCTAATAAGCAAATTGTCCCCTCAGGAGTTTGACCAGGAGTTCGATCACTCACTATGATGTGCACTGACCAGCAGGGGGTGGCGCAGAACATGGCAGGTGATCAGTGTCAGCGGAGGGGCACTGAGGAAGCGAGGGAAGGAGGAGGCAGGGAGGCTGGGAACCTGATAGGCCCTGATCGCCAGCCAGGTCTAGGGACCCTACCTGTGCACAAATTTCATGTACCAGGCTTCTAGTATTTAATAAATTCAGTTTATAAAATATTTCACTTGTGGTTCTTCAAAGTATGATAAATTTGGCAAATGCCAATATATGAAATATAAATAAAATAGTGTTAGGCATTTTAAGATTACTCATGTTTGGGAGTTCAAGGAACAATCAGGATTCATACATGAACAAAAGACAAAAGTTAGATGGCTGGTGACTGAAATTAGAAACCTGTGAAATTTGTTTCTCTATTTTCAGTGTGTGTGTGTGTGTGTGTGTGTGTGTTTGTGTGTGTGTGTAATAGTCCAAGTGCAGTCTACAGAGCTCAGATAATGCTGTTCTCGTAACTTGCAGCCCTATATGCCTTTCTCTTTACATCAAATGCCATACTAAAGTAAAAACATAGTTTAGATATAAAGTTCATCAATTCCTCATTGAAGGTCTGAGCCTCAAAGCATTTTTAGTAGAAACATTTACCTTTTGGTCACAAGCATGGCTTATTTCTGGAGAACGAGAGGTGAGCGCCCCTGAGGAATGAGACCAAATTGTGCTGTTGGCCCTCTCCTTCTGAAGTGTTTGTTCCCATTTGAAATAACCACAACAGTTTCTGTTTTCTTGGTACTTCCCAATAGGGCAACAGTAGAAGACTCTCCCATGGTTTGGTCCATTATTAGAAACAACAAGTCTCTTAGACCTCCGGCCACACCTGCATAATGGAGGTGTCACCTTCCCACTCTTCCAAGGCTCTCGTAGGTTAACTGTAGGAGTGAAGACAGAGGAGAGGAGCTTCCGAGACCTCACTGGGGAGCCATCACATGATGTCGGCTTTTCTTCATGAATAGTGAAGGGCTGCTTTTTTGCTAGGGGGACAGCTGGGGGACTGGGTGTGTTCCTTTTAGTACCACCTAAAAGATGACATTTCCCCAGAACTGAAGGGTAAGACACACTGGCCTTAACACTGTTCAAACTGCTTGATTTGCACTCAGGTAATTTAAAGTTAGAAACATCTGACCTTGGATCTTTGGCTTCTTTTACATTATAAATAGTAGTATGTGGACTCTTATACACAACCAACTTAGAGGTCTCAGATTGTTGAGGAGTTTCTTCTGTGCTTTCAAAGTTCTCATAACTTAACAATTCAGATTCTTTTAGAACCATTAACCTTTCTCCAGACTTCAATGAAGTAGCTAAGTCTGAGTCACTAATGAGCGGCATATCATCTATATTTTGCTCAGGATGAGATGCTGGCAGTAAAGCTACATCCTCCCAATCAGTCAACATAGGCAAACAGTCGAGAGCAGAACTCATCTCCACATCAGAAACATGATTAACAGATGAAATGGTAGTTGAAACAAGCACCAAATCAGAATCCGCTGTGGAAGCCTTAGATTTGGCACGAAATGCTTGATGTTCGTCTTTGATTGGCTTCTGCATAGGTGCACGGACACTGGGGCACTGCAGCTGCCCCAGAGAAGTAGAAGACTGAGTAGTCAAGAGAGAGAAACAGTTTTTGACATTGCGAAGACCTACTTTTAAATTGCTCTTTGGTTGTAACTCATCTTGGTTTACTTTTATAGAATTCATACCATCAGACTTCATTTGCACTTTTTCATGATAATGTATTGTATTTTTAGGTTCCCTATCACATATGGTGGGACCCTGACTGCTTCTGTTGCAGACTGATGTTTCTTCAACTTGATTTGTATTCAAATTTCTGCCCAAAATGTTGGGATTCTTCTTAGTGTGAACCTATAATTCCACAAGTAAATCCAATAGCTTCAGTAATTGTGCATTCAGAATTTCTTTAGTACACATTATATGATATGACAAAAAGAGAAAAACACCATCGATTGACATAAATGATTACACTCATGACATCTACATTTCAATGAACCTACAATTACTTCTGAAATTTCAGATGACAGAATAAAGGAGTAAGACACCACTGACCTTGTTCCAGGACCTTGTGATTTTCATTAAGCAACCATCCCTGATCATTTTCCAAGCAAGAAGTGCAGTATTCCGAGAATCATCCAATCCTGAGGAAATAAATATCAAGCACTATCTTTAGTAGTACCACAAAAAGAAATACAGCAACAACAAAAAGCCCACCACTGAAATGGAAATTGGAACTGTTAGTTTTATGACCACTTACTAGTTTTAACCATGATAAGTTGGTCTGTGGATAGCTGCGGCAGCCTTACCAATGAAGGACAAGGTCTCTCACATTTACAGAGGAAGAGGTGAAAATCTGTTAGGTCACAAAAATGTGACCAAGATTCTGAGGTGCCATGTTTTGTGAGTTTCGCTTAGTTTTTCACTAGTCCACTGTATTATTTGGGCATTTGTTTAATTCCATTTGATTGGCTAATTTTTTCATTCTTTTTTAGCAACTGGACAGCCATTAGATGGCAATCTTTATCTTACACGCAAATGTCATTTGAGTCTTAGAAATAATTTAAATTGTATAAATTAGAAGGAGCTTTTTCTAGGCTGAAGTATATTCCTTATTAATGACATCACAAAAAAATGAGATTCACATAAAACACTTTATAAAAAATAAAATTACTTACATAATAAATTATACTAACCAGAATGTTCCCGTCCCAAGAATTCGATTCCCACCTCCTGCAGGGCGCCACTCAGTCCTTTTGGTTTTCTCCTATAGAAAATCTAATAAATGAAGACATGTTTAAGAAAATGATTACTATTTGGAAGACTATGTATGAACCATTCATAATTTTTAGTTCTAGATTTGAATTGCTTATTTTTGTTACGTTGTCTTTACATGCTGTAAGGATTGTATTTATGTGAATGTTTCAAAAGAAAATATTTTATTTGTAGAAATCCATACTTATGTGTGGAATAAAGTTTAATCATTTTTCAATAGAAGGCAAGTGAACATGCCCCACCTTTGACCCTTACCTTGTAAGTTACTCTGAGATCAATCCAAGCATTTAAGAACACAGGTTTAAACAGCTGCTTTCTTTTACACTCATACTCCAGGCAAACACCCAAGTCCCAGTCTGCATTAAGTATATTAAAACAGAACAAAGCAATGATGCCAGCCGTTTTTATGCTATCATCATTTATAAATAAAGTGCTGAAAAATGATATAAAATAGTAAGATTTAGAATTATTCAATATGTAATACTATATATATACACATTATAATAATGCAGTTAATATATAATAATAAGATTTAATTACCTTGTTAATATCTAACAATTATTCACTTTACATAACTTATTGTTAAGAAATTAGGTTGGTAACTAAGCTTCAAAATGATTATTAAAGATCCAGTAAGACATACTGAATATTTCAGAAAGAATAAGATGTGAAGTAATAAGGCCTATATGGAGAAGGTTATCTGCTTTTAACATTCTAAGAGAGTATTCATGTAATTGAGAAATTAAACATAGCAACAGAAACCAAGTATACTTACTAATAATGCTAAGCAGCAATAACACAGCATTGCTCTCATTACTATTAATGGCAATGCTTTATCACAGGCATACAAAAGATCTACTTTAAATGGCCTGTTTCTTCCTTGATGGCTACCTTAGTAAGTGTGAAATAAAAGCAAAGCGTATGAGTTGAACATGGACTTTTTATTCAAGATTGTATAAAATAGCATGATAAGAGTTTTCACTAAAATAATCTTTACCTGGATTCAGAAGAACAAAGTGGAGCAATCAAGAAAGATTCTTAAAGTTAAGCCTTAAAGTTTGCAGGCATCCCAGAATGGTAATTTTAAAAATATGAATAAATTTACTTTTCTGTTGGGCACTTGGATTTCTTTTCCTAGCCCAGAAGGTTAACAAGTGTAATTCTTACTAGAGATAATTACATATTACATAAGAGTGATGCTACAAACTTCTTTACCTGACCAAGTAACAAATGCACACAACTTGACTTCTGAAGTAGGTAGATCTGAAACCCCAGTAGCAAAGATAATTTTCTTCTGTTGTTGAACCTTCTGAATCCATTTACAGAACTGAGATAAGCAAATCTTCAGAGGGACCCCTTCGTCAACTTGGGCCTGAACAGAGTCACAAAGTCTGAATTCAACAATCGAATTTCATAATTATTGGCCACACAGCTGGTAATTAGGCCCCGTAGGTACATAACGAAGAAGAGGTTCTACTGACAAAGAATTTACCTATGAAAAGATGTTGTAACACATGAGAAAGAGATAATTCAATGATTAGAACTCTGTAAAGTAAGAAAAATTAGGTTGCCAATCTAAAATCGCACAGAAAAATAATCCAGACCAACAGAAATTTGATGTATTTAATTTCCATAAAATAGATTTGATATTCATTTTTACCACACTATTCTTTCTAATTTTTAAAGATTCTAATGGACTTCTGGAGGGGACATTATTTCTTCTAACACTGAATAAACCTAGCTCCAAATGGTACATGGCTTTTATTTTTTGAAATTGACTTCTGAATTTTAATATTTGCATCATACCTGCTTGTTTATTGTTTGGGGGCTAGGGCAGTGAGAAGAGAAGGAAGAAAGGGCATACCTGCTTTATGCCTGTCAACTCCATGCAAAATTCGGAGAGAATTGGATGTTCTTGAGGCTGGACATAAGCATGGAACTCAGATTCAATCTCTCCAGTTGATGTGTTCAGCAATACTGCTGGAAACTCAACTACGTGAAAGAATCATCAATTGACACTTAATCAGTGTTTCAGTAAAAACATATTAAAGTGACCAAAGCGGTGTGATGCAACGGTTATAATTAAAGTTAGCCAAAGAATGTCGAAATATTTAAGTTGAATATACCTACTTAAAATTCAAATATATTTTCACCATTAAAATCCACAGGAAGCAAAAATGGACTTACTCCTTTCTGCAAAGGTATTTTTCAGTTTCTATGCAATTTAGATTTTGAATGCAATCCTAAAACACTTATTTAATTTTTAAAAATGTATTGGTTAACAGAAGTATACAGGTTTCAGATATACAATCCTATCGGACACTGTCCGTGTTGCATGTTCACCACCCCAACCCAGGCCTGTCCTTCGCCACTCACCCCCAGGCCCCCGTTACCCTTCCCCACTAAACACGTTTCCTGTGAGGCCACGGTCAGGCATCCGGGTTTTGCTCCCTCTTTTTGGTGAGTCGGGTTTTACAGTAAACGACTAATTCCCGGGCCATCTCGTTTTCTAAGTGCTGACTGCTGCCATCTGTGCGCTGCACAATGACACTGAAGGCCGCTGGGCCTGCGGCAGGTCACTCACTGATTTCCTGGGTCCGGTGGCGTTTCCCCTCTTCCCAACACGTCGACTCAAAGTCAATAACAATCAGGTAGTCGAACAACTGCTCTGCAAGACACGAGGGCGTCCCGCGGTCACGCGCCGCCGGCGA
>NW_006282204.1:221488-224969 GCF_000327345.1 Myotis davidii
GTCGGAGGGGAATCAGAGTGTGGCCGCCTTTATTAAGGGGGTGCCTTTCTCCTGTCACATTGCCAACAAGTTGATTTTATTTTTTATTGATTTCAGAGAGGAGGGGAGGAGAGAGGAACATCCATCAGTTGCCTCTGCCCCCCTCCCGCCCCCACGGGAACTCCAACCCAAACCTTCCAGCGCACCGATCCGCGCACCCATCCGCTGAGCACCCGCGGGCTGCTCGCCGCGGGCTCGGGCGGTCCGCCTGCCGGGCGCAGCTGCAGGCTGACGGAAAACAGCACGGAAGCCATGCTCGGCTCTCGTGTGCTTTATCAGCTTATACACGGCTTTGATTGTCCCATTGGGTCATATTCATCTTGGTTAGCTGATTAAGGTAGTGAGTACTAAACTACTCTTTTTCTCTAATTTTGTGGGGAAATGCTTCCTCACTGAACTTGCGATTTTCTCTTTTTTTCTCAGTATGAACTCATGGTTACCTACTGTGTTTGGGTTATAATCCATTCTCATATTTGGATGCTGAAAACATCCCAGACTTGGCTGTTGAGCTAGCTCTTTGTCCCTTTGACGTGACCCCATCATTTGAGCATGTCTTCATTTCGCTGGTACAGATGTTCCGGGCTCTTCTGTGCTTTCCCTGCCTCAGCCCTGGAATCAGCCATTTCTCTAAAGACTTGGTTCTTTTTAGTAGTGAATGGCATTTAGAAACTCAAGATTTGGGTGACAGATGTGCTCATTGCAATTAGGATGTTAATACTCCCAAAAGAGAGCTAGGAAGTACACACACACACACACACACACATGGGCACATGGTGACAGCTAAAGTCTTACATGATTAAATATTTGTATGTAAATACGTAATTCCTATTACCAAATTAATCTTATTTATAAAAGTTGTTTATAATTTAGACATTAAACTATTTAAATTGATATTTAAATATATAATTTCTATTACATTAAATATGTATCCATATGTAATGGAAAACCATGAATTCATATCAGTAGCTCTGCTTTCAATTAGATTCCACAGGGTTCATTCTGACTTTCTCCCTTTTCATGTTTATCATTTCCTTCTCTGAGAACCTAACTCCCATTATCTTCAACATGTTTGATTCGTCCCCCAATGCTGCAACTGCCCCACACCCCACACCCTCTGCATCTGGCTTGGGCTCGGTCATTTTGCACCTTATACCAGGCTACACTGCTGCGTGAATGCCTTCATCGCTGCTGTGACAGGCTGCTACCCTCATCCTTCTCACATGGGCTCCCTCACCCTGTTCAGGCTCTGAATCCTGTGATCCCACCATGGTCCCTCAGCATTGATGTCTTCCTTTACCCTAAACAGGTTCTGACTTGATGCCAGGCCACTGCTCTTCCCTTCCCACTGCAGAATGCCCTCCTCATACTGCTCAGGCTTTGACACCCCACATGGACTTCCTGTGTGTGTATTGCATGCCTACCCCAACCTGGGCCCTCTGCCCTGTAGGATGTCCTCTTCACCCTTCTCAGGTTGTGACAGCCTATGCTTGGCAACCGTATAAACCCATACCTCACTCAGACCCACCTTATCAATCTCACACATTTTTGGTTGATATATATAAACTAAGGGCCCAGTGCACAAATTATGCACTTTGAAAGGAACTGTAGGCTGCGAGGCTGCAGTGGGCACAGGGGCGGGTCGCGGCCCATCCTCCACACCCCACCTGGCCCCTCTCACCATGGCGTGGAGCAATTGGGGCTGGCGCCAGCAGTGGGTATGAGCAGCAGCTGCTGCCCTGATCGCTCCCCAGGAGCAGGGGGAAGTGTAGAAGCCTTCAGGGGCAATAGGGGCTGGCAACTGCCACTTGAACCTGCTAATGGCACTGAGTGATCAGGACCAGTGCTGGGCACCAGCAGCGTGTGTGAGCAGGACAAGCGCTGGAAGAGGGTGCGAATGGCGGCTCCGGTGCTGGCAGCGGGTGTGAGCGGGGCCAGTGTCGGCAGCAGGTGCAAGCGCCGGGTGGGACCACGGCATGCGGGAGCAAAGAATTTTCAGTAACCACCAGAGGCTCAACCCAATTACAGCAACCAGCATCCCGCCTTCGTCTGGCACCCCCGCTCACCTGCTCCACCATCCCTCCACAGCCGATGCCCACCATGTTTTGCACACTGCTGCCCATGCCCACCATGTTCCATATGTGTCCCCGGTAGTCAGCGCACGTCATAGTGACCGGTTGTTAGGTCATTCCGCCGTTCACTCTATTTGCATATTATTCTTTTATTATATAGGCTTGGTACATTCCTTTAGGAGTTAGTAATATTTGTCAGAATGTCATATATATATTTATCTTGACCAGGAATTTATCCTAAGAAAATAGATGTGCAAGGATATCTATGCAAGGATACTGATAATACTGTTTATAATTATTAAAAAAAAAAACAGTGTCATCAATAGGGATTTTTTTTCAGATAAATTACTAGTTTTTAGGTAAATTTAGAGAATGGACTATTAAAATTAAAGTCACAGGGGAAAAATAGCAATAATAATATCTAATGTTCATTAGGTACTAAGATATGTCAGGCACTAGCTTCAGTCTATTGTACTTGCACTACCTCATTGGTTTTGCCAATCTCATGAGGTAGAATTACAATAACTCTATATAATTGAATAAACTGCATCTTAGGGAGGTTAAGGCACTTGTCCAGATAGTAAAAGTGGTATTTGAACTCCATTTATGTGTGTCCAGGGTGTGAGCTCCTCACCACTATACTCTGCTGCCTCCCTCATTATAATGTAAGTGGAAATTATCTCTTGAGTTGTACAAGTACAGGACAGGTGACTTTTGTTTTCATTGATTGTCTGTCTTTCATCTATTTTACCTTTCTCTATTATCTGACTCTTTAATAAGCACAATATCCTATCTAATAAAAGACAAAAGGGGTAATTGACCATACCTTCACTACGCTTCCCATTGGCTAATCAGTGAGATATGCAAATTAACTGCCAACAAAGATGGCGGCCAGCAGCCACGTAGCTGAAGCGAGCAGGAGGCTTGCTTGCTCCAGTGATGGAGGAAGCCAAGGTTCCCCGCCTGCAGCGGCCTGGCTCTGAGCTCCAAAAGCAACAAAGTTTCAATTATAGAATCTAAACAAACCCCAGATACCCGCTTTCAGCCGGCGGTGGCCACAGAGCCGGATCTTAGCTCCAGTGACAGCAACAAACCAGGGAAAACCAGCCGGCCCCACCCATGCACCAGGCCTCTATCCTATATAGTAACAGGGTAATATGCAAACTGACTCTAACAGCAGAAAGACTGGGAATGACTGGACACTATGACACACACTGACCACACACTGCCTCCCTCATTATAATGAAAGTGGAAATTATCTCTTGAGTTGTACAAGTACAGGACAGGTGACTTTTGTTTTCATTGATTGTCTGTCTTTCATCTATTTTAGATGACTCTCTGTGCAGGAGCTGCCCTCTGGTGGTCAGTGCGCT
>NW_006282204.1:225180-232504 GCF_000327345.1 Myotis davidii
CCGACTGCAGCTTAGGTCTGCGCCCCGCTGGCAAGTGGACATCCCCCGAGGGCTGCCACGCTGCCAGAGGGATGTCTGATTGCCATCTTAGTCCCAATCCCCCGGGGAGCAGGCCTAAGCCAGCAGGTGGTCATCCCATGAGGGGTCCCAGACTGCGAGAGGGCACAGACTGGGCTGAGGAAGACCCCCCCCCCCCCCCGAGTGCACAAATTTTTGTGCACCGGGCCTCTAGTCTATATATATAAAAGGCTAACATATAAAGTGTCCCCTTGGGCATTCAACTGGGAGTCCAGGAGTTCGATCGCTTGCTATGATGTGCGCTGACCACCAGGGGGCAGCACGAAACGAAGGAAGGCCCCAGCCGGCAGCTGGGGAAGGAAGGCCTGCTTAGCCCTGATTGCCGGCCAGGCCTTGGGACTCTACCCATGCACAAATTTCGTGCACTGGGCCACTAGTACTTTACTAACCAGATGTAAGTGCAGAGCTATTTTAAGGAAGGGTGGAGCTTCAGTGAACTCCCTGTTGCCCCAGGATAAAGTCTAACTCAGTGGTTCTCAGCCTTCTGGCCCTTTAAATACAGCTCCTCATGTTGTGACCCAACCATAAAATTATTTTCGTTGCTACTTCATAACTGTAATGTTGCTACTATTATGAATCGTTATGTAAATATCTGATATGCAGGATGGTCTTAGGCGACCCCTCTGAAAGGGTCATTCGACCGCCAAAGGGGTTGCGACCCACAGGTTGAGAACTGCTGGTCTAACTCCTTAGCTTAGACCAGTAGTCGGCAAACTATGGCTCACAAGCCACATGCGGCTCTTTGGCCTCTTGAGTGTGGCTCTTCCACAAAATACCACGTGCGGGCATGCAGGTACAGTGCGATTGAAACTTCATGGCCCATGCTCAGAAGCTGGTTTTCGACCTGGGCAAGTCTGTTTTGAAGAAGTGGCATTAGAAGAAGGGGGTGTCGGTCGGTCGGGCAACGGGAGACGCGGCGCAGGCGGGCCGCGGGATACGCAGTGCTGGAGAGGTGCCAAATATCAACAGTACTTAGACTATACAGGTAGGTTAATAACAATATACCTACCTATATAGTTTAAGTTTAAAAAATTTGGCTCTCAAAAGAAATTTCAATCATTGTACTGTTGATATTGGGCTCTGTTGACTAATGAGTTTGCCGACCAGTGGCTTAGACCATGTGGTTTTCTATGGTCTGACTCCTGCTTTTCTCCTCTCATATCTCTACTGCTCTGCAGTGTGCAATCTTGGCTCTGGCCAAACCAAACTATATGTTTAGACACAATGTTTCCTCCTACTTGGCTGACTTAATTTTCAAGGCTCAACCCCATTATTTTTATCTCAGTGAAGCTGTCCCCCAAACACTCTTTTTAAAAAATATATATATTTTATTGATTTTTTACAGAGAGGAAGGGAGAGAGATAGAGAGTTAGAAACATCGATGAGAGAGAAACATCAATCAGCTGCCTCCTGCACACTCCCTACTGGAGATGTGCCCACAACCAAGGTATATGCCCTTGACCGGAATCGAACCCGGGACCTTTCAGTCCACAGGCCGATGCTCTATCCACTGAGCCAAACTGGTTATGGCCCACAAACACTGTTAACCCTCAAGGTATAAACCCATATTCGCCTCTTGGCTCCTAAACCTTTACTAGTGGCCCAGTGCATGGATTTGTGCACATTGAAAGGAAATTAATTAGAAGAAATATTTTAATATTGCTACTTCTTTTCAGTCGGGTCAAATTTCCAAGCTTTCTAAATCTCCGTTTTCTGGCTAATGAAAAGAAAAGAGGATTCTGTCAAGTCTCTTATCTACCTACTCCAGGACTTCTGTGAGGATCAAATGAGATGAGGCATGGGAAAACACTTCACAGACATTTGGTTAAAGTGTGAAATGTTTGCACCTGGCTATAAAGCAAGTCATGTTCCTGGGCTGAAAAAACTGCAAGGAGGCTAGTCATCGCTAGGGAGAGGAAGCCGGGCATTGCTATGTGACGTCATTAGCTGGTGCCCATAGCAACTGTTTCTGGGCTGGGCTGGGCTGTGGGCCACATTTTGCACCATGGGGTCTCTGTGGTGTCGTCTGCAATTTGGTGGGCTGTTGCTTCGGGTGGTGGCAGGGCCTGTGTCCCACTTGGGGGAAGCTGAGTGTTGCTTTGTGGGCACCAGGTCCGCACCATTTCTCTGTGTGTGTCATGGCAGCTCCTGCATTGAGCGCCTGCCCTCTGGTGGTCAGTGCATGTCATAGCGACTGGTTGGATGGTCGGACACTTAGCATATTAGCCTCTTATAGCCTATACTAGGGGCCTGGTGCACGAAGATTCATGCATGGAGGGTTAGTAAGGGGGGGTCCCTCAGCCCAACCTGCACCCGCTCCAATCTGGGATCCCTCAGGGGAGCCCTCTCCAATTCAGAAGTTCCCGTCTGTCTTTGCAATCATATGAATGAATTGGCTGAGACCCCAACCCAGTTTGGATTGTTGCTCACAGAATAAATAGAGGCTTTTTTTTTTTTTCCTTCATTGGTGGAGATTTCCTGGAAGTTTTAGGATATCTTCCCTTTAATTTTTCCTAGACGCTCTGATTTTACTTATGTCTCTCATCTTTGCTTTCCCTCCATCCCCCACTGCAACAGTAACTTGCTCCAGGCTCACTTTGCTCTAGAGCAGTGGTTCTCAACCTTCCTAATGCCACAACCCTTTAATACAGCTCCTCATGTTGTGGTGACCCCCAATTTCATTGTTACAAATTGAACATAATTAAAGCATAATGATTAATCACAAAAACAATATGTAATTATATATGTGTTTTTCCGATGATCTTAGGCGACCCCTGTGAAACGGTTGTTTGACCCCCAAAGGGGTCATGACCCACAGGTTGAGAACCACTGTTCTAGTATCTAGGAGATCCATCTGCCACCAGACTATGATTCCCAGCATTCCTGGTACTCCCCATGCTCTGGGCTTCTGCTTCCAGTCCTGGGGCTGCCATCAGAACTACTATTCCCAGAATTCCTGGTGCTCCCCATGCTGGGAGCAACTGAGGGAGCCATGGTCCCCCAAGCCTCCAGCTCTCCTGCTCTGCTCTCCGCCTGGTGACCGAGGGAGCCATGTCCCCCCCAAGGGAGCGCCTGAGGGAGCCACATTCCCCCAAGCTGCTGGCTCTCCCACTTCTGCTCTCCGCCCGGTGCCTTTGTATGCAAATTAACCCACCATCTTTGTTGGGTTAATTTGCATATTTACCCTGATTGGCTGGTGAGTGTAGTGAAGGGACAGTCAATTTACATGTTCCTCTTTTATTATATAGGATAACAAAAGCCTAATATGCAAATTGTCCCCTCGACAGGGAGTTTGACCAGGAGTTCAACTGGTAGTTTGACCAGGGTGTGGGGCCTGCTGGCCAAATACCCTTGGCCCCTCCCCCTGACTGTCCCTGCCCCATCCTGCGGTGGCAACAGGCATCCAGGGAAAGGGAGGCCCCGGCCGGGAGCCACTTAGGGACCCTACCCATGCATGAATTTCCTGCACTGGGCCTCTAGTATATAGATAATAGCATTTACCCATGTTGTATTGGAATGAACATATTTCTGCATTTTCCCTAGTAGAATGGACTCCTTGAGAACATGAATCATGTTTCATTTATTCTACTACCTCCTAGCATATAACCAAATATTGGTAATTAAGGCTCTGTATCAGTGTTTATTAAATATCTACATTAATAACAGACAAACATGCAAATTGACTGTACCTTCACTATGCCTTAAGCCATGCCCACCAGCCAATCAGAGTGACTATTTGCAAATTAACCCAACAAAGATGGCGGTCGGCAGCCACGGAGCTGGAGCAAGCAGGAGGCTTGGTTTCCCCAATGATGGAGGAAGCCAAGCTCTGAGCTCCACTCAAAGCAACAAAGTTTCAATTATAGAAGATAAATAAACCCCAGATACCTGCTTTCAGCAGGCTGTGGCCATGGAGCTGGAGCGAGGAGGAATGGGTTGCCCCTGGCAATGGAGGAAGCCAAGCTTCCCTCCCAGCCGCCCTGGCTGGCTCTGAGCTCCTCTCAAGGCTACAAAGTTTCAATTATAGAAGGTAAATAAATCTCAGAATAAAAAAAAAGAAAAAAAGGAGAGGCTGGGGGGTTCTGTTGCCAGGGGGGGCTTGGTCAGCCTGAAAATGGCCCTCAGCCCCTCACCCAGACTGGCCAGGCAGCCCAGTGGGGACCCCCCACCCTCAAAGGGGTGTGGCCAGCCTGAGAACAGCCATCAGCCCCTCACCCAGGCTGGCCAAACCTCCATAGGGTGAGGGTCCCCACTGGTGGGGGGGGCTTGACCAGCCTGCAAGCACCCATCAGCCCCTCACCCAGGCTGGCCAGGCACCCCAGTGGGGACCCTCACACTGAAGGGGGTGTGGCCAGCCTGCAAGCACCCATCAGCCCTTCACCCAGGCTGGCCAGGCACCCAAGCGGGACCCTCACCCTGATCCGGGAGACCCTTCAGGGCAAACCAGCCAGTCCCCACCCATGCACCAGGCTTCTATCCTATATAGTAACAGGGTAATATGCAAACTGACCCTAACAGCAGAATGACTGGGAATGACTGGTCACTATGACACACACTGACCACCAGGGGGCAGACGCTCAATACAGGAGCTGCCCCCTGGTGGTTAGTGCGCTCCCACAGGGGGAGCTCTGCTCAGCCAGAAGCCAGGCTGATGGCTGCCAGCACAGCGGTGGTGGTGGGAGCCTCTCCTGCCTCCTCAGCAGCGTTAAGGATGTCCAACTGCAGTTTAGGCCTGCTCCCTGCTGGCAAGTGGACATCCCCCGAGGGCTGCTGGGCTGCCAGAGGTATGTCTGACTGCCAGCTTGGGCCTGGTACCCCAGGGAGCGGGCCTAAGCCAGCAGATGGACATCCTCCGAGTGGTCCCAGACTGCAAGAGGGCATAGGCCGGGCTGAGGAACCCCCTCCAAGTGCACAAATTTTTGTGCACCCGGCCTCTAGTTCCATTAATAATGTCATATCACAGCTTGTGGTTTTAGACTTTCCTTTCCAATTAATTATAACCCTCATGTTTGGATATATGTTAAAATCACCAGAATCTATAATATTTTAATAATTTGCCTTTGCGGCTGGTCTCGATAATAATAATTTGATATGTCCTGATTTAATCTTTACAGAAAGCATGCTTATCTACCAAGTAACCCATGACCAGCTCTGTGAATTGCTGAAGTACGCAGTCTGGGGCAGGTCCAGTGTTCCCACACCTAGGTCTTAGGTGAACTTAAATAGTGGGGATAGAATGGAGGTTTCAAACCAGTGTCCAGTGGTCATATCTGCCTTGACTGACATTGTTTGCCATATAGAATTTCCTTAAAATATTTATGATAGCTGTCTACAGTTTTATTTAGGAATCTATATATAGAAAAGCCAAGCGACCAGAACAACAGAATGACCGGTCACTATGACATGCACTGCAGCGGCCAACCGGCCCAATTGGGGCCCCGATCACCCCCCCTCCCCCAACCTCTTGCGTCCCCTCCCCCCACTGGCCTAGCACTGATGGCCACCATCGGGGTGGGCCAGCCGGACCCCACCTGTGCACGAATTGTGCACCAGGCCTCTAGTTCCTTTATTAAAATTCAGAATTTTGACTTCATCAAAAACTCAGAGATCTGCAACTGTCCCTGTATTTCCACACGGCAACAGTTTGTCACAGCTGAACAATGGCCTCCACCTTTGGATGGGGCATGTGCAAACTTCAGTGTCCCACCTGGCCAGCTTCCTGGTTGACAGTGTCTGTCTGGCGGCGATAGGTATTTTGGCTTGTAACCCCCAGTGGAGACCCAGGTGAAATAACATGATCATAAACAAGTGTTGGCAAGAATGTGGAGAAAAGGGAACCCTCTTCTTGCACTGTTGATGGGATTACAAATTGGTGCAGCCTCTGTGGAAAAGACTATGGAGGTTCCTCAAAAAACAGTTAAAACTGAACTACCATATAATCGCAGCCGACATTGCAGAGACCCCATGGTGCAAATTGTGGCCCACAGCCCAGCCCAGCCAGGCCACTTCTGGGTATTTATCTGAAACAAGTTAAACAATAATTTGAAAAGATATCTGTACCTCAGTATTATTTACAAGAACCAAGATAGGGAAGCAGCCCAGGTGTCCATCAATGGATCAATGATTTAAAAACATATGATGCATATGTATACGATAGAACATTATGCTGCCAAAAAAGGGAAGGATATCTTGCCATTTCCAACATGGATGGACTTAGAAGGCATTATACTAAGTGAAATAAGTCAGAACGACAAATACTGTATGATCTCATTTATCTGTGGAATCTAAAGATTCCACAAAAACAGACTTACAGATACAGAGAACAAACTGATAGTTGCCAGAGGGGAAGGGGCTTGGGGATGGGTGAAAAATGTGAAGGATTAAGAGGTACAAATTGGTAGTTACAAAATAGTCACGGGGATGTAAAGTATAGCCTGCAGAATGTAGTTAATAATATTGTAGCCCTGGCTGGTTTGGCTCAGTGGATAGAGCATCAGCCTGCAGACCGAAGGGTCCCAGGTTCAATTCCAGTCAAGGGCACATGCCCGGGTTGTGGGCTCAATCCCTAGTTGGGGGCATGCAGGAGGTAGCCAATCAGTGATTCTCTCTCATCATTAATGTTTCTATCTCTTTCTCCCTTCCTCTCTGAAATCAATAAAAAATATTAAAATCAATAAAAAAATAACTATTAAAAATAATATTGTAATAACTATGTGTACTGCCAGGTGGGTACTAGAATTATTGGGGGGATCACTCCATAAATTATATAAACATCTAAACACTATGTTTATACCTACAACTAATATAAAATAATATTGAATGTCAACTGTAATTGAAAATTTAAAAATTAAATTAAAAAAGAAAAAAAGTGAAATAACATGATCATATGTTAAGAATCCCAATCTTTTTTCCTCCTTTTGCAAATAAAGTGCATAGAGAATTTACTCTTCTGATATTCTTAATGCCGTTACTAAATGTGTAATGAAGGTTACTTTTTTTAAAAAAAAATTTGTTTTATTGCTTAAAGTATTACAAAGAGTATTATATATGTCTCCTTTTTCCCCCCTTCTTGATATTCCCCTGGCTTCCCCTATCCCCCAGTGTCTTATGTCCATTGGTTATGCTTATATGTGTGCATGCAAGTCCTTCGGTTGATCTCTTACTTCCCCCCCGCTGCCTCCCAACCCTCCACAGCCTTCCCACTGTAGTTTGATAGTTTGTTCGATGCTGCTCTGCCTCTGTATTT
>NW_006282204.1:232749-252727 GCF_000327345.1 Myotis davidii
AGTGGGATCACTGGGTCAAATGGCAGTTCCATTTTTAACTTTTTGCGGAAACTCCATACTGTCTTCATAGTGGCTGCACCAGCAGTGCACGAGTGTTCCCTTTTCTCCGCATACTCTCCAGCACTTGTCATTTGTGGATTTGTTGATGATAGCCATTCTGGCAGGTGTGAGATGGTACCTCATTGTTATTTTGAAGGGTTACTTTTTTATATGTACCAATCAATAGATTTTCAAATGCACACCATGTCCGGGGGAGGTTGGCTAGATACCCCAAAAGCCATCTTATGCATAAAGAACTATTGTCATTGGTCTGTCCATTTGTCCAAAACCAACTTTCTTTCAGCCCAGGAAGAACCGCTGAGCCAGGTTGGTATCTTGAGATTGGTTCCTATTTAAAACAAATTGGATTTTAAGATTTGAAACACATTTTAACAGAATTTTGGATTTGAATACATTGATTTGCACATGCAATTGTACTTAATTTGAATGTAATAAATAATTAACTCAAGAGTCTGTATTTGAACTCTGGGCTGTAACAGCAGTTTTTAATTTCCAGGCAGTCAGTGAGTTATGATAAACTCCATCAGCTGTTGCTCACTGCTTTTTCCCAGCATACACTTCCCTTCTGTATGCCGGTGTCACTCTTAGCTGTGTTGGCTTGATTTTTCAACAGCTGGTGCCAGCTTTTTCACCAAAACCACCTGAGCAACGCTGTGGTTTTTGTACTGCGGGGACTGAGTCAGCTACACATTTCCTGGTTCTACTTGGAGTTTGGATTTCTCTGAAAGGCATTCAGACATGTGAGTTAACAAAACTTTATACTGAATCAGGTCCTCCCACCCAGGCATTAGTGCACAGGTCCCCAACCATTGCTCCCGGGCGACCTGATTGGAAAAGTGAAAGGGTTGTGGAAAATGAAAGAGACTAAGATGCAGAAATCTCATCTGGAGGTTGGGTTTGTCTATGATAATCTAGGCAAAACTTTTATTCCCAGATTGCAGTCTATAATTCCCAGGTTGATTTTGACTTATTTTATTTGGGCTGTGGTGTTTTCAAAAATTGTAAAATTTATGTAAAATCTGAATCTCTTGACAAAATCACAAGATTGGGCCCCTTAGAACAGTGCCTGGAGCTGAATAGCAGCTGTCATCTTCACAGGAGACATGTGCTCTCCGTTCTCCCACAGCTTCCACCAGTTTCTATTGGACTGGCTCACGTATTGGCCCCTGAGGGCACTTCAGTTAGTGAACCCTAGTTTAATCTCCTTGGGTGTCCATTTTCTTTTGTGCTTCATTTCTTGAACACTACCTGTGTGCTCAGCCTACATTAATTATGCTGCATGCGTCATCTTTAGTTCTCACAGTGGTCCTGTAAGAGAGAGATATTTTATTCCCATCTTATACATAGAGAAACTTCCCCAAATTATAGCGTGTGGAGCTGGAATTGCAGCTGGGGAGCCGGTGGCTGGAGCTCTCAGCCACTTGGCTTTGCAGTGTCATCTGCTCTAACCTACGTGGCGTGCTGTCCGCTGCAGTAACAGACTTGGGAGTGCTTTGGAAACATAAGGGACTTTTTAAAGTCAGACATTTCTGTAGTGTGTGTCTTATTTGCAACACGTAATCAAAGAAGCTAAGAAAATTTCTGGGGTGGGATGAATGTAACTTCAGCTACCTCATTACTTTACACATGAAGAAAGCAGTCCTCCTTTTACAATGCAAGCAGTTAGGTCCAGACCTTCTCTAGCACTGAGCTGACAATGAATGAAAGACCAGGTTTTATGGTATTTTAACTGCTTTCAAGTATTGTTGTAAAAACCCGTTACGTTATTTGCAGAAATTCCGCTTGCCTTTTCCATCATCTGATTTTCTAGCTGATATCATTGGACTGCAGAAGAAACGAACAACTGGGGATCTGTCCAAGAAAATCACAGGTATGGCGGTGACTCTGGTTTGATCTGTTCATTCTAGAAGGTATTGAGTAGATTTATCAGTCATTTTTATTCCTGCAAGCACCAAAGCTAACCTCTAACTAATTAAGCAGGAAGCAATTTTTTAAAGGGAAAAATAGGCAATATCCAGGGAGATTAGACAACAGAAATCACAGCTAGCATTTCATGCCTCAGAGCCATCTGGCTATGTTAGAGTTCAGGCTTTCTCTGGTGATCACTGGCCTTGGACTCTTAGGAATTACTGTGAATACTTTTTAAACTGTCACTGGGTCTTTGTACTTCCAAGTGCACAGATGGGACTGACGTAAAGGCCACCTTACGACTAAGGGACACTGTTCCTCTCACAGTGGCGAGTAAGCAGGAGGTTTAGGTGCCGGCCAGCTGAGAGGTACATGTCCATGACAGCAATGCTTTCCAAACTGTGGGCTGTGTCCCATGAGCAAATTAGAGCTAACCTGTTTTGGGGCGGGAAGGAGGTGAGTGGTGGAATAGAATAGAACTTATCAGACTTCATTACACATAGTAAGGTACGTGTTGTTCATTGATGCTCTTTCTGTTTTCCCAAATAGTTGAATAGTTGCACTCAAGTGACGTGGAAAAGCAGTGAGGAATAACCAGTGATTCCTTCCATCTCCTTCAGGACTGTGCTTCCTACCACCCTCTGTCTCCAAGGCACCTAACTTCCTACCTGCCCATTACTTTCCTGCCCAGTAGATGCCCTCCTCTGAATTGGAGCTGTGTTTGCTTGAACTTGAACTGTATTATAAACATTTTTTAGTAAATCACAGAGTAGTCATTATGAGACTCAAAGCTTATGTAAAAATGGCGAGTTGTGAAAGAAAAGATATCAGGAAAAATAAATTTGGTATGACTGCAGATGTTGGGGATGATTGGATAAGGAGGGAATGGTGAGAGATAAGGCTTGAGGGATAGGTTAAAGCCATGTCCTATAGGTGGTAAAGGCCATGGGAAGGACTTTGGAGTTTATTATGTAGACATTGAGGAGTCAGAGTTTATGGCTATTTCGCTGTCTTCTTAAAGATTTTCCTTTGTTTTCTCATCTTAAATAGCAAAGTTGCCAAGGTATCGTCTATAGCAGTGATGGCGAACTCATTTTTTTGGTTGATTTTTCTCTGCTAAAGGCATTTAAATATATAAAATAAATATCAAAAATATAAGTCTTTGTTTTACTATGGTTGCAAATATCAGAAAATTTCTATATGTGACACGGCACCAGAGTTAAGTTAGTGTTTTTCAAAATGCTGACACACGGAGCTCAAAAGGTTTGCCATCACTGGTCTATAGCTCTCTGATCTTCTTTCCAAGATTATATAACACTCTTCTGTGGATAATTCTATATTTTTACTTCTAGGCCTGCTGTCCCAGATTCCAGGCCTGCATTTTTGATAGCCTGCTGGATGTTGCTACTTGGACATTTCTCAATCATAACATAACTAAAAGCATTTTTCTCACCCCTGAATAATAGGCTCCCATCTTCTAATCCCCTTTTCTGTTGGTACCATTTTTCTCTTAAGGCATCAGTATATGCCACTTCCCCTCCCAGGAACTTTCTTTTGTTCCCCATTATGTCTTGAATGATGGCCTAAAGTGCCAACTCTTGAGCCAGACATGCACAGTGGTCTACAATTTACTTTTACACTCTTCTCTCAGCTTTGTTACCTGTGCTGCTCTCCTACACAGATTTTTTGTTTTTCCCCCAAGTGGTCTAGTTACTGTCATACCAACTGTGCTTTGTATATTTCTGTCTTTCCTGGAATGCCTCTTTCTACTTAGGAGACTAGCTTTTTTTGGTTGCAAGGACCAGAAACTCATTCAGGCCACCTTAAGTGAGAGGGGCATTGTTGGAAGGAAACCGGTGCTAGGAAGCCATCAGGAGTCTGAAATGCCTCGAGTGAGGAGCTGCTCGCTATCCCTCTCAGGGCCTGTGTGCGGGGCCAGCTCAGCCAAGGGTTCGGTGAGCCTGAGTGGGGGTGGGCAGCGAAGGATGTAGAAAAGACAGACAGAGAGAATAAGCTGGGTCTAGGTGGATCTCCTGTGCCTGGCTGAGGCCACAGAGAGAGACCCAGAGGCAAGCTGAGCCTTTGTTTTATAGCCAGAGGTAAACAAGGTAGTGGTCATCATAGTTACAATGTTTTTGTGGGTTTCGCTTGTTTTGGCAGCACTTGCTGCATCTCCCTCAGCCCATCAGCTACCCAGATAAAATCTAGGGAGCAGCATAAGGTCAAGCTTAATTATGCTAAGAGGGCTGTGCCCTCTAAGCTGGGACTCGTTTGTGGCTTTGCCAACAGGTCAGTTCCAGGCTTAACACCACAGCCGTACCCTACTGGGCGGCTTCTCTTTTCTGTTCTCTTCTAACTGGTCAGTTTTCTGCCTTTCCTGGTTCAATTCTGGAAGCAAGCAGTCTGACCAGCTTAGCTGCCATTGTCACTTTTGAACATGTCCTAAGCTAGGCTGGTGCTTTAGTAAGTGCCTAAGGGTGGAGTAGATTTTGCTAGAATGGGCTGTTCGGAGTGACAGGCACTATAATGGATGGGTCTGACATACCAATCGTATGAATTCTTCCTTCAAGACCCAACTAATCTTTTTTTTCTCTCGAACAATCTCCGACCACCCCAGCCAGTGTATTCTCTTCCTTTTCCTTTTATAGCTGTTGTTATTATAGGCTGTTTGGAACTTGTTTTCTCTTTGTGTTCCTATAACTGTATTAGAGTGCAAGCTCCTTAAAAGTTGGGCTTGGGTCTTGCACATCTTTTGATTTTCTCCATATTTACCCTTCACAACATTATGAGCCAAGTCCTCTGAGATCTCTTAAACATAAACTGAATGGAATACATTCAAATGTCCTTCTCGTTTCAGGGGTTTTACATTCTGCCAGTTAAAAAGTCAGCATCAACCTGCAGAATGACCCCATCATTCAAAAGTATGGCTCTAAGAAAATGGGCTTGACCAACGCCTGCTCACTAAGGAGGAAATGAAAAGATTTCACTTTCCAGTACAAGGCTGGTTTGGATCTAATTTGATGTTGGTAACAATGTAAGAATATCTAGCAGTTTATTTTTTAAAAAATATATTTTATTGACTTTTTACAGAGAAGAAGGGAGAGGGATAGAGAGTTAGAAACATCGATGAGAGAGAAATATCGATCAGCTGCCTCCTGCACGCCCCCCAGTGGGGATGTGCCAGCAACCAAGGTACATGCCCTTGACTGGAATCAAACCTGGGACCCTTCAGTCCGCAGGCCGACGCTCTATCCATTGAGCCAAACCGGTTCGGCATAGCAGTTTATTTAAAAACACTAGAGGCCTGGTGCACAAAAATCTATGCACTCGGGGGGAGGAGGGGGTCCCTCAGCCCGGCCTGTGCCCTCTTGTAGTCTGGGACCCCTCGGAGGATGACCTGCTGGCGTAGGCCCGCTCCCAGGGGAATTGGGCCTAACCTAAGCTGGCAGTCAGACATACCTCTGGCAGCCCGGGAGCCCTCGGGGGATGTCCACTTGCCAGCAGGGAGCTGATGGCTGTTTGTAGGATGGTCCCCCAGTGGGGACCCTCACCCCATGGAGGTTTGGCCAGCCTGGATGAGGGGCTGATGGCTGTTTTCAGGCTTGCCACACCCCCTTTAGGGTCAGGGGTTCCTACTGGGCTGCCTGGCCAGTCTGGATGAGGGGCTGAGGGCGTTTTGCAGTCTGGCCAAGCCCCCGGGCGACGGAAGCTCCCAGCCTCTCCTTTTTTCTCTTCTTTTTTTATTCTGAGATTTATTTACCTTCTATAATTGAAACTTTGTAGCCTTGAGTGGAGCTCAGAGCTGGCCATAGCAGGCGGGAAGCTTGGCTTCCCCCATCACTGGAGCAACCAAGCCTCCTGCTTGCTCCAGCTCCGTGGCTGCCGGCAGCCATCTTGGTTGGGTTAATTTGCATACAGTTGCTCTGATTGGCTGGTGGGCGTGGCTTAAGGCATAGCAAAGGTATGGTCAATTTGCATGTTTGTCTTTTATTAGATTAGACTAGAGGCCCGGTGCACAAAAATTTGTGCACTCGGGGGGAAGGGGGGTCCCTCAGCCTGGCCTGTGTTCTCTCGCAGTCTGGGACCCCTCAGGGGATGACACCTGCTGGCTTAGGCCTGCTCCCTGGGGAATTGGGCCTAAGATGGCAATCAGACATCCCTCTGGCAGCCCAGCAGCCCTCAGGGGATGTCCACTTGCCAGCGGGGAGCAGGCCTAAGCTGCAGTCGGACATCCTTAGCGCTGCTGAGGAGGCAGGAGAGGCTCCCACCACCACCGCTGTACTGGCAGCCATCAGCCTGGCTTGTGCCTGAGCAGAGCTCCCCCATGTGGGAGTGCACTGACCACCAGAGGGCAGCTCCTGTATTGAGCGTCTGCCCCCTGGTGGTCAGTGTGTGTCATAGTGACCAGTCATTCCCAGTTTTTCTGCTGTTAGGGTCAGTTTGCATATTACCCTGTTACTACATAGAATAGAGGCCTGGTGCACGGGTGGGGACTGGCTGGTTTTCCCTGAAGGGTGTTCCGGATCAGGGTGGGGGTCCCGCTTGGGTGCCTGGCCAGCCTGGATGAGGGGCTGATGGCTGTTTGCAGCTGGTCACACCCCCTTCAGGGTGGGGGTCCCCACTGGGGTGCCTGGCCAGTCTGGGTGAGGGGCTGAGGGCCGTTTTCAGGCTGGCGGGTGACTGAAGCTCCCAACCTCTTTTTCTTTTCTTTTTTTTTATTTTTTTATTCTGGGATTTATTTATTTTCTATGGCTGTCACTGGAGCTGAGAGCCAGCTTTAGCTCTGAGGCTCGGCTCCAGCTCTGAGGCCTCCTCTGCTGAAAGCAGGTGTCTGGGCTTTGTTTAGCTTCTATAATTGAAACATTGTTGCAACTCCAGCTCAGAGGCCCGGCCTGCTGAAAGCAGGTTTCTGGGGATTGTTTATCTTCTATAATTGCAACATAGTTGCCTAGAGTGCAGCTCAGAGCTGGGCGGCGGCAGGCGGGGAACCTTGGCTTCTTCCGTCACTGGAGCAAGCAAGCCTCCTGTTCGCTTCAGCTGCCTGGCTGCTGGCCGCCATCTTGGTTGGCAGTTAATTTGCATATTGCCCTGATTAGCCAATGGGAAGCGTGTCAGAGGTACGGTTAATTACCATGTTTGTCTGTTATTAGATAGGATTACTGGTGAAAGTTCTTTTTTTTCTTTTAAATATATTTTATTGATTTTTTACAGAGAGGAAGGGAGAGAGATAGAGAGTTAGAAACATCGATGAGAGAGAAACATCGATCAGCTGCCTCCTGCACATTTCCCGCTGGGGATGTGCCTGCAACCCAGGTACATGCCTTTGACCGGAACTGAACCTGGGACCATTCAGTCTGCAGGCCGACGCTCTATCCACTGAGCCAAACCGGTTTCAGCATGAACGTTCTTTTTTGAGGGGCTGCTTTCCAAGTGACTTGTTCTATCTTCTTTTAATGGGGAATTGAAACATTTCCTACAGTGTAGGATGTGTACCATGGTTGATAAAGTGTTGAATTGAGGTAGTACATGAACATGACCTTAACTAGCATTGAAATATTTAATCTGAAAGTTATTCCTTTTTCAGTTTTCTTTCATTTCTTCTTAGTATATTAAAAAGTTAGTATGTCTTTAACACCTCTCCAATACTTCTAAGCCACCCCACCTCCATTTTCTTCAATGAATAGAGCAGGTCTGGGCTCAGCCTTGGTTGGTTATGTAGAAGGAATTGAATAAAAGTGATTTGATTTCTTTTTTAAAAATTTTATTTGTTAATCCTCACCTGAGGATATTTTTTCCATTGACAGAAAGAGTGGAAGTAAGTGTGGTTGAGAGAGAGAGAAAAACATTGATGTAAGAGAGACATGTGGATTGGTTGCCTCCTGCACCTGCTGGGGATCCAACCTGCAACCCAGGTAGGTTCCTATGACCAGGAATCGAACCCAAGACCCTTTGATGCACAGGCCAACACTCTATCCATCGAGCATCACTGGCCAGTGCTCATTTTATTTTATTACCTCTTAATCACAACAGTGATGTTAAATTTCTGTGTGTGTGTGTTTTTAATAAAACAGCTCTGTTGAAATATAATTAACCTACCATACAATTCACCCACTTAAAGTCTACAGTTCAAATAAATAAAAGTACACAGTTTAATAGTTTTTACTATGTTTTTCAAGAGTTTTATAGCCATCACCACACTCAACTTTAGGATACTTTCATCACCCCCAAAGAAACACCATACTATTGTTTCTCCCACAATGCCCTTGGCCCTAGTCAACCACTAATCTACTTTCTTTCTTTCTTTTTTTCTAGAGAGGAAGGGAGAGGGATAGAGAGTTAGAAACATTGATGAGAGAGAAACATTGATCAGCTGCCTCCTGCACACCCCCTACTGGGAATGTGCACGCAACCAAGGTACATGCCCTTGACCGGAATCAAACCTGGAACCCTTGAGTCCGCAGGTCGACACTCTGTCCACTCAGCCAAACAGGTTAGGGCACACTAATCTACTTTCTGTCTAGATTTACCTCCTGTGAACATTTCGTGTAAATGGAATCGTTGTCTTTTGTGACTGGCTTTTTTCATTTAACATGAAGTTTCAAGGTTCATCCATGTTGTAACATGTATCAGTACTTCATTTATTTTCATTCTCAGTCTATCTGATGTAGGAATATGCCACATTTGATTCATTTGTTCATCAGTTGGTGGACATTGGGGTTGTTTCCGCTTTTTGGCTTTTATGAGTGAGTAATGCCGCTGTGGACATTTAGGTGCTAGTTTTTGTTTGGACATATGTTTTCATTTTTCTTGGGTATATATTATACCAAGGAGTGGCACTGCTGGGTCACTGAGTAACTGTGTGTTGAACCTTTTGAGGAACTACCAGACTATTTTCCAAAGGAGCTGCGCTGTTTCCCACTCCCACCAGCAGTGGGTGAGGGTTGCAATTTCTGCACATTCTTACCAACACTTATTATTCTCTGTCCTTTTTATTACACTCTTTGTAGTGGGTGTGAAGTAGTATCATTGTGGTTTTGATTTGCAGTTCTCTGATGGCTGATGATGTTAACCATCTACCTTTTCCTCTGCTTATTGGAAATCTTTTCAGATCCTGTGTCCATTTTAAAAAATATATATTTTTATTGATTTCAGAGAGGAAGGGAGAGGGAGAGATAGAAACATTAGTGGGGAGAGAGAATCATTGATTGGCTGCCTCCTGCACGCCCCCCACTGGGGATTGACTCTGCAACCTGGGCATGTGCCCTGACCGGGAATCGAACCGTGACCTCCTGGTTCATAGGTCGATGCTCAACCATAGAGACGCAGCTGGGCCTGTGTCCATTTTCTAAAAATATTTTTTAATTTTATTGATTTTTTTAGGGAGAGGGATAGAGATAGAAACATCAATGCAGTTCTCTGATGGCTGATGATGTTGACTATCTTTTCCTCTGCTTATTGGCCATTTGCATATCTTTTCAGATTCTGTGTATATTTTTTTAAAAAATATTTATTTTGATTTTTAGGGAGAGGAATAGAGAGATAGAAACATCAAGGAGAGAGAAATATTGATTGGCTGCCTCCTACATGCCCCCATGGGGGATCAAGCTTGCAACCCGGGCATGTGCCCTGACTGGGAATTGAAAGAATGACCAATTGGTTCATGGGTGGATGCTCAACCTCTGAGCTAGAGCCTGACCTGTGTCCATTTTTTAATTGGGCTGTCTATTATTAGTTTTGAGTTATTAGAGATCTTTATATATTCTGGAAACAAATTTCCTTTTAAGGTTAATTTATTTAAGTGAAAAAGCTCTCTGTAAAATGGTTTATATACATAGGATTTCCATGAGGCGGGGATTGGGTGGGGTGGGGCGGGTGCTCACCCTGGTGCCCTGCCTCCGGCCCAGCGAGCAGGGAAGGAGACTGCACTGCCCGCCTTTTATTGAGTTAGGGTGCATAACAGTTCAGCCTAGGCCCGTGGCTGAACTTCTGTAGGGAGTTTTCAGGCTATACTTCAGAAAATGGAAGCACATTTCTAGACAGAGATTTCAGAGAGATTTTCAGGGTAGAGTTGGGTGCAGGGTGCACTGGTGAATATTACATAAACCTTTTGCTTATCATGAAATCCTTTTAGATTTCTGCTAGTACAGAATCTCATCCCCCCTTTTTCTTGCTTGGTTTAGAAAAGAAAAATGCCACATCAAGTCATTTGCATGCTTTATTCATCCTTCCTTGGAAATGGTCTAGTGACTGGATTTAGCCATAATTTAGTTATAATCTCTTTTCTAATAGGAGGAAGAATTGTTACTTGGTAACTGTCAGGAAGTCCAGGCATGCCCTAGTCTTTCCTATAACAGCAACCTACATTACCCTCCCAGAATCTGAAAGTCAGTGGAGGAAAACTTGAAGACAGATTGTCTCTTATTTAATCTACTCGTGACCAGGTGCACAGATTCGTGCACGTTGAAAGGAAATGAATTAGAAGGTGGCCGGTGGGGCAGGACTGGGCGAGATGGGCTGGACACACCCTGGAGTCAACCTTCCATGGTCCCTCCCTGGCCAGCCGCACCTGGGGTGGCGCCATGGCTCGAAGGGCATCTGCAGAGTGAGTGGGGTCCCTCGGCCTGGCCTGCAGGGATCAGACTGAAATCAGCTCCCTGAAATCCCTCGAGGGGTCCCGGAGTGCAAGAGGGCACGCTGCAAAGCAGCTGTGGTACAGGGTGTGGAACGCAAATGCAAGTGTGCAGTAACCAGATTCAGGGCCGACAGTGTCCCAGCAACAACATAACCCACGGCCGGAGGTGGAATCACGCGGTCCCATGAGGAATCGGGCTCCCTTTTTTTTGGTTTTGGGGTGTGTCACCCGAGAATCGCTGCTGCCAAATTACTGCAGCTCGGCAGCTCCTGCGTTGAGCGTCTGTCCCGATGGTCAGTGTGTGTCATAGCGACTGGTTGGACAGTCGGACACTTAGCGTGTTAGCCTTTTATATGTATATATATATAGATAGATATATAGATAGATAGATTTAGATATTTCAAGTGTCTCACTTAAAGAATGTGTCCAGCAAATGTGTTATTTCAGCTTTCCCAAGGGGAGCCTAACGATATTTACCATCTCTGGTTCTAAAGACAATATCTTATTCCCTTTCCTCCTAGGTTTTCCTGAGTGTGCAAACTTTGTACCTACCAAATGTAATGGTTCTGTAACAGACAAAAGTTGGTCCTCTCTTTGGACTTGACTGTGAAATGGTAAGTACTTTTTCAACTGGAGTATTGCAAACTGGGGTCTAGTCTATGATGTCTTGAGTCGAATGCACCAGTGAACCAGTGCATTCAGTTCCAGGATCATTTTCAATAACTGAAAGCAGACCCTTTCACTTACATTTTAGAAAACGTAGATCTATGCTCTAGGATGAAGACCAAATATCACATAACTTTTCTCTAGTTGCTATGTTAATGAAACCTTTGTACATTACTCCTGTCTTTTGACCAAGTGCTTTGTTTTCTTGGAGCCTTTGCCTCACTCATAATCAGTTAGGCTTAGTTTTGTACATTTAAGATCCGAAGTAGGATTTCCCTGCTTAAGCTCCCTTGTGTTTTACTTTTCCTAATTAGTAAGTCACCCTTCAATGACATTGCAACCCGTCACACAGTGTGTAGATGACAGTTTCTCAGTTCTTAACCGAGTGGCCAAGAGCTAAAGTTTCTGAGTCTGTCCTATCACGGTGTGTTCCTGGCTTTGCCTGTTGATGGCTGTGTCATCTTGGACAAATTCTCTAACCTCCTCAGCCTCAGCTTTTTTCTCTGGAGTGAGGATGACAATAGAGGCTACTGCAAAGGATTATTGTGAGGTGGTGTAACACAATGGCTGAGTCCTGCATAGATGATAATACAGTGTGCTAATATATAATAACTTATTAGTGGTACTTAGCAGAATACTGGGATGAAGTATACATTCAATAAATGATAGTTATGATTGATGTTATTACCATTTGTCTTCCTTAAGCACATCCTCCCCAGAGAAATTGTACTGTGTTGGTCACCTTAAGTATAATGCTCAGCAGCCTGCCTACCTTTAATTTCATTCAGAATGGATCCTCGGGTCAGCAAAAGACTGCTGTTGTCACAGGGACCCCAGTAGATGAGGGTAGGTGGCAGCTGACAGCCTGGATAACGGCCGTGTCACAGTTCCACAGTGCCTCAGCCTGCCTACGTCCTGGTCTTTCAGTGCCTCCCGAGGGGGAGAGAGCGAACGTGCATCTCACTTGTTGCTGGAGGAGTGGCTGTGTTATGCATGAACGTGTTAAACCTGACCAAAAGATTTTGGACTACCTCACCGGGTAATTTCCCCCTTCCCCTTAGCTTTCCCTAGAGCTGTCAGACTAAAGTGGAATGAGCCTTCACAGAAGAGCCTGTAGCTTCTCTTTCGTTAGGTCTGACCTACTTATATATTATCAACGAAAAGGCTGGGGCACCACGACTGCAAATTTGAATCCTGAAATTGCACAGTGCCAGCGTCTAATGCCATTACCCTCCTTGCTCTCTAATCTTCCCGTGACCTCAAATCAACAGACTATTACCTTCCTTGTCATAGAATTCCTTAGTTGTAACCATTATCTAGCAACTGCCAAACCGCTGGAGCTTTGCTTTCTGATAAGACCTCATCTGAAGAATCTATAAATCGCCATTGGGCATTCAAATGACCTAAGAGGTTAGTCTGACCTGACCTCAAAAGCCCAAACAAAACCAAGTGTTTTCATAACAAATTTGAAGCTAAAAGATCTTTATTTTTTCAGAGATGAGCATGTAACATCACATGTACACAATACAGTGATTAGGCAGAGAAAAGCCAATGGAGCCTTTCTCCTTCTGCCCACTGCAGTTGCAGTTACAGATCCATGCTCACAGAGGCACCAAGAGGCCATCATGATGGCAAAGACTGTCCTGGGTCCTGGCCGGTAGCTCGGTGGGAGCGTTGCCCCATGTGCCGGGGTTGCGCGTTGGATCCCTGGTCAGGGCACATACAAGAATCAGCCAATGATGCATAATTAAAGTGAAACAGCAAATCTGTTTCTCGTTCTCTCTCTCCAAAAGTCAGTAACATTTTAAGAAAGACTGTTAGCAGACAGGAAAATTAGACAGCATTCATAGAGAACAGTCATGGTACGTGTAAATGTGTTTGTCACAGAATTGCAAAATCGGGGGATATCTGAAAAGTAGGGGATTGGTTAAATAAAATATGGTAATATCCATATAATGGAATATTCTGTACCTTTTTAAAAGGATGTGCTGAAATAGGTTTATTGATGTGAAAACTTGTTCATGATATACGGCAAATGATAAAATCATGTTATTAAAGTAGCATATGCATTTTTACGATTTTTTTTCTTGTGTGTGCCCTGACCGGGGAGCGAACCCATAACCTTGGTGTATCATTGGGACTGTTAGAAATTCTCTCACCTATGTTGCAGGAATGACACTAACACTTGAAACTGGGCTGGCAAGGCGAATTCACTCCTGCACAGTAGGGTGCTGGTGCAGCTGAAGTGATGAGGCAGCACATGTCCAGTAGGGTTTCATTTCCTGACTCAGGTCTGCCTTGCCCCTCACTCTGATCTCTAACTTGATTGGTGAGGGCTCAAAGCTCAGGTCCCCATTATTGCGCGATTGGCTAATTCAGAGGAAGGGGAGGGGTAAGACAGAGCCTAAGATGGCCTCTCCTGAGGGTCTGATGGTCATGTCACTGTGGCTCCATATGCTTTCCACAGGCTGCACTCCCACCAACAGTGCAGAGGGCTCCCTTTCACCGCCTCCTCACCGGCACTGGCTTGTGGATTTGTTGATGGTCACCACTCTGACCATTGTGAGGGGATATCTCATCATGGTCTCAATTTGCATCTCTCTGATTAATGACGGTGAGTATCTTATATGTGTGTTGACCATCTGTATGTTCTCTTTGGAGAATTGTCTATTCCTGTCTTTTGCCCATTTTTAAATTGGATTATTTTGGTGTTGAGTTTTATAATTTTGGCTATTAATCCCTTATCAGATATATCATTGATACATATGTTCTCCCATTGTGGGTTGACTTTTCCTTTGCTGAGAAAAAACTCTTTAGTTTGATGCGTGCATTACTGCCAGAAGCGCAGCGCACCTCTAGACCAGGCTGCCCAACCCGAATCCTGCTTTCCTAGATTCTGCTGTATAACCTCATCTCAGTGCTGGGGATAATGACCCAGATCTCACAGGACCGCTGTGAAGGTGAGAGCATGCACTCACAACACGTGTTGTATAAAGTATGGAGGTTAGAGAAGAGTGTGTTTATGTAGAAGGAAATATGCAAGAACATGCATAGGCTTGGAACAAAAACTGGGCAGACTATAAGCCAAGATTATCACAGTATTTATCTCTGGTTATGGGATCGGCAGATTAAGTTTTACCCAATGTTTTTCTGTGCGTAGCATCAGTATAGTGCTTTTATAATTAGAAAAAAAACTCTACTCAAAATTAACTGTCAAGTTTGGGCATTTGAGGCAGTGTTTAACCCTTTACATGGAACTTCTCAGGGACCTGGCCCTGTGGAAGTTGGGAGCCAGGAGCCAAACTGAAGGGCTGGATTTGGGTTGAGACACTGCAACTTGGAGCTCCTTGGAGAGGCAGGTTCCCGGGCACAGTGCCCGCTGCAGCCCTGAGAGCACTGATGCCAGCAGCTCTGCTGGGCTCCTGCCCGCTGGCCTCCAAAGCAATGGGAGCTGGGCTGCCGCGTCCCTCTGGAGAAGCTAGACCTGGGGACGCGAGTGTCTGCCTTTGGGTGTGGACAGGCCTGGCTGGTGCTTCAGCTACACTCCTGAGAGAGGCACTTAACCTCGTTTGAGTCCATTTCCTCAGCTGTATAAAATGAGAATGTCATACTTTCAAGAATTATTGTAAAAATTTAAAGCTCGTTTGTGGAAATTGACAGAATAGTGTGCTATAGGAATTATTTTCCCTCTCTGAGCCTCCGTTTCCTCACGTTTACAAAGGGACATTAATACCTACTTCACAAATGATGGGAAGCCCGCCTTGTCAGTAAGGCACACTATACTGGATCCTCTTCCACGTATGAGAGCACAGCACGTTAGAGCTCCCTCTGCTCCCAGGACTAGCCTGGCAGTAGCAGGCAGTTTCCTTCTGGATTGGGGATCGGAGGTCCCTCATGGGCCCCGGCTCCAGAACTCTGCAGAAATGGGCAGGACCACAGACCTCTGGGGTCCTAGTTTGTACACACTCTCTCACGGACACTCCCACCTTTTGGAAGCCAAGGCTGCCTCTTGCAAAACACACATTCCACACCTAAGGGCATCTGTGCATTTCCTCTCCCACACCCTCTGGACGGCCATGCCCAGCTGCCAAGGCGGCTGCTGGAGGGCGTTCACAGAACTCTTCTGGCCTCCTCACCGCAGTGGGGTTGTTCAGGGCACTCGGCCATGGTCATCTCCCTTTCCTTTTGCGCCTTTTTGTAAATAACCTCTTCCCTATTATAAGGAAACCCATTAATGAAGACTTGAAAAATACAAGTTAAAATCACATCTAGTCCCACCCGAGTTGACTGTCACTATTTTACCATTTTCTGTCATACTTTCCCATTATTCAAAAGCAGAGTTGTTAATAGCGGCCGATATTCCAACACGTTGCCGTGCGCCCATTGCTAACCGTTCCCTGTGCCGCGGAAGTGGATCCCGAGTGAGGCTGCCACTACGTCTGCGCCCCTGCATCTCTGGCACATACTGTATCGTGAAAAATCCCTAGAAGTGAAATTATTGGGTTAAAGAGTAGGAACACATAAGGTTTTTTTTTTGATTCCAGAAAAGTTTTTCATGGACATGTTTCAAATATTTGCCAATTTGATAAGCCAACAATAGTTTTCATCATAGGTTTACTTTCTGGGTTTTCTGAATACCCTTTAGATATGTATCTATGATTTGTTCCAGAAGCTTTTTGACTGTTTTTCTTCAGTGAGTTATCAATATCCTTTGCCCATATTTTAGTTAAGTACTTTTCCATACTGAGTTTTTAAGGTCTAACGGATTGTGTCTATCTGTCAATTGCAAAAATGTTTCCAATTTGTTTAAGTTTTAGAAGTTTGTTCTTTTATGATTTCTTCCTTCCCTATTTTGCTTAGATAGTCTTGATACAGAGATCAATTTAATACCAACAAGTATATACATTTTTAATGGTTAAACTTACTATGGCATATCTTTATTCCTTCTGGAATTTATTTTGGCTGTGACAACTCTTCCCCAAATATTTAGATTTTACCCAATTACCTATCTTTACTTACCCATTAAAACAAAATGCCTCCTTTATTATGTAAGTCCATGTATACAAGAGCCTGTGTCGTATTTTTCTTGCCTTGTCATACACTAGTTCCACATTATTCTGTAGCTTCATATTTTAATTTACTAGCAATTTCAGTAGCACCTCCCAAAATAAACACAGGCAGGGCCCATGGAGCGTCCCCATCAGTATGGGGATTATGAAACACGATCTTTAGATGCGTGGCTGCTGACGGCACTGCCGCCATATTCCACTAGGCCTTTCTAAAGTTCAAACCAGGGAAGGGCCTTATGGCTTTCCTAAGACAGGGCATCCTCAGGAATCAGAGCAAAGGAAAGGAAATGGAAGGATTAGCCTGGCTCCTGGCCTTCCCTTCCCTTCCCAGGCAGACCAAGCCTTCTGGTCCTAGAGCTAGAGAATGGCTTCCGGTCAGCTCAGGCATTGCCTTGGCTGGACTGAGGAGGGGCGCGGCCAGGGCGCAGCGACTGATGGACTCAGCACCACTGCAGTGTGTGCTAGTGCGCCTTTCTTGCTAGAAAAAGTCCACTGCAGTTAAGCTCATCTGATAATTGTGTGCAGAAGCTGCTTGCCCATCACTGAACTGAAATGTGTATTTCAGCAACTACACTTTGAGTAGTTCTGGGCTCTGTACAAGCACTTAATTCTTCACTTTATTCCCCACACCTCAATTTGTAAGGCCTGGTGTGTGTGTGGGAAGGAGGGGGCATGTGCAGAAGACAGGAGCCCAGGAACGAAATGAGTACATGCTCTGGAGGTTTACTTTTCAAATGAGGGGAAAAACCACCCTCTAGATTTCCTTCCAAACTCAACCTGGAGGAAAAATCCCAGCTCACTGAGAAAACTTCATAACCCTCTTCTTAGCTGGAGAGGACACAGCCCTGACTCCCAGCCCCTTCCCACCAGGAAGGAAAAGGAAAAGCACTCTCACCCCACCACTGCACCGAACTGATTTTAGGAGATGCCAACAGGAGGCTGGCAATCTTTGGGAAGGCCACTAGGGACTCCTTCCCTGAATATAAACAGGAACCAGACAGAAAACACACTGAAAGGAGGCGAAAGGCATGAGCAGTCTGCCCTAGTCAGACTCCTATGTAAGAGCCAGACAGGACATCAGGAATCATGCTAGCCTAAGCCAGTGGTTCTCAACCTTCCTGATGCCGCGACCCTTTAATACAGTTCCTCATGTTGTGGTGACCCCCAATTTCATTGCTACAAATTGAACATAATTAAAGCATAGTGATTAATCAGAAAAACAACATGTAATTGTATGTGTTTTCTGATGGTCTTAGGCAACCCCTGTGAAAGGGTTGTTTGACCCCCAAAGGGGTTGCGACCCACAGGTTGAGAACCGCTGGTCTAAGCCTTCCATCTCCCCCAAATCTGGCAGAGGGGAGTCAGGCTATAAGGGGGCAGTGGCCTGGGCATGTGTGCCATGATCCTGGATCCTGGATTCCCTGATGACTCACCTGACATCCTTTCAGAAACCTTAGACTTATGCTTTATAAACACTTCCTGTGTAAAGCCTAACACTAACGGAAATAACAGTCTTCTGATTTCACAGATGAGAAAAAGGAAACCGATTTCACTCACCTGACATAGGTAACCCAGCAGCGGCACCTGACAGTTCAGCTGGTCTCTTTTGCCTCAATCACTGCCAACATGGCAGCCACCCATTCAGCACAGAGCTCAAACTTACTTCTTATTCCTCATGGGAACCCAGCCATTTGCTGAGGTCAGACTTATTTAGGGAGTGGCCATGAGGGCTTGTTTGCTTTTGCCTGAAATACTGGGACCCCAAAGGCAATGAACTCGGTGAGTGGGAGCGTCTGGGTCCTATACTATCTGGACTTTCCTAAGCACAGGAACTGCTATCCAATATCACGTTGGAAGAGCTTCCAGGGGTAAATCTTGCCCAAGAATAAAGCCAGTTTTTTTATTGTTTTTTCCAGAACTGTCAAGTAAACAAATTTATTAAAAGCAACAGCAGGTAACCTTCCAAATAAAAGACCATCAAAAGAAATAATGTAGACAAAGACAAAAAATGTGTGTAACAAGTTAATAAAAATATTCAGTGGGCCATTTGGAGAGCATAACAGTGCAGAGAATACAAACAAAAGTTTTGATTTCGGTCAACAAGTTTGTACAACCTCAAGAAACACACTGATCACAAACCAAGAGGAATCCACAAAGGTGGAGGGTCACGTGAGTAGTGGACTCATCACCTCAGCGGGGTAAGGCAGGGTGTCGTAGACCAACTCACCCAAGCCCCCTTTGCCTACTGCTTCAAATTCCCCCTGTGAAACCTAGAATCATTCATTAGTGCAACGGGTACGAGCAATTAATCCCAGACTCTGGGCTGGGACCAGGTCAGAGGGAAGACACTTTTCCCAGAATAAATGAATGCTGGGGGAACCCCAGCAGCTGAACGGCTTCCTTTGGCAATATCCAAGACCTGTGCTGGAAGTGGGGAGGGAGTGGGCAGTGAAAGTGGGAAGTGCGAGAGTAGGCTGAGCTTCCAAGAGGAGCAGGGAGGATGTGATGGCCAGCACCTGATCTGAAACAGCACCTAATGGCCACTCAAAGCCATCGGAACCATCTTGGTTGCTGAACCAGAGCTCAAGCATGTTTTGTCCCTCAGTATGGAAAACACCTCTAGAGCCTCCCTGACAGGCAGGTTACACTAAATAAATGCCACAATTACAGCTTCCCATAGGAATCAGCTGCAGGGAGGGGTGGGAACCCCCCAGTACGATTCAGAAAAACAGACTGGAGGACAAGGGGGCAATTGCACATGTCCTCAAATGCGTCCCAAAGTACACTTGACAAATCACTATGTGATGACTGTGCAGAGTCCTTTCAGCTGGCATCCGTTACCAAGACGGTTAAGTCCTACTAACCAGAGATGCAAGAAAAATGGAAACACAGGCAGCTAACAAAACTAGCCTGGTAGCACTCCCTCCAGCCTCACCTAGTAATTGTGTAACTGGGTCTACTTCTGGGCTGCATTGCACTGAAGACACTTTCAGTGCAGCATACACACAGTGCTAAGTACAGATCTGCTTTCGTTTTTAAGCTTTTAGACCCAAGTCCTTATCCCAGTAACTCCCCACCTCTGTTTAACACAATCTGGCCGAGTCTAATATATGAGGCCACCTGAACTGTGGAGTCCCACTCCTGGGCGCCCAGGACTGTTTTAGAGACCGACTAATACTGCGTGGCATTGAGGACAATGCCTGTATATCTTCAACTGGATTTCCTCGACCTGGGAGCTTGGTTGAAATTTGGATCTTCACTCAGCTCTAGATTTTCTTACCAAAATTCGGTATGGAGTCTTGGAACCAACTCATACAAGTGGGTGCATTCAGCATGGATGAGGGGGCACTGCTGAGCCTCATTACAGGAGGCCGGATTAACGATATATTCAAATGTGCAGGGATGGGGAAGAGCAACTCCATGAAGTAACACCATCTCATACAGCTTACTAATTGCTAAAGAAACGGCACAGAAGCTCACAAAACCGTTTGCCAAAACCAGCTCATTTTAATTCAGTTTGTAGTTGCCCTCAGATCTTTGCCTATTTTCAAAATGGCATCCGCATCCTGCCCTCTCCACACCTGCCCCCTGGTGGAGGCAAGGCTGCCCTGGCTTGGCTGAGGGGCCTGCATTTGGCCTCTTC
>NW_006282204.1:252748-255774 GCF_000327345.1 Myotis davidii
GGGGTTTCATTTCCCAGAAGAGTAACAAGACCCCGCACTCCCACCTCGGGCCCCTCTGCAGGAAGCCTGCTCCTGTGGGCACCGGCCGAGCCACTACAGAACTTCCGTCAGGGAGACAAACTTGGAGGGAACTTGGAAGTCTCTCTCCAACTGCTCCCTTTTCTGGTTCTCATTTGCATTTTTGTAATAATTATCATTAAAAGTATAATTGAAAACTTTAAAAAATGGTTCTTCAGTGGGCCTAGGGAAGCTGAACAATTGAAAACAAAACCCACCCGCTCTAGTCCACCTAACGCAGGAGATGCCTTCTTGTCGGCTGGGGAGGAGGCAGTCCTCCGGTCCTCAGGACCCTGGCCTCCCTCTCCTGTGCACTGGCCAGGGCACCTGCCCCTCTACCCAATTCAGAACTGGGAAAAACAGGAGGTCGCAGACAGTTGGATGAGAAGGTGGTCCCTCAGGTTGGGCATCCTGACTACAACTGAACCCACAGAACCAGCTGGGGTCCCTAGAAACGACACAAGGACCTTGTGTCAGGCTAAAGGACGCAGACGCCTGTCCCAAGACCCCACCTCTCCAGCTCTCCAGCAGTATTGCTGACCACCCACCCTCTAGAGGCAACAAATATCAAACTCCAATTACATTCCCTGTCAATGTCAATTTCAGAAAAACATCGACTGCAGAAACCCTTCAAATAACCATCTGTCAAGAGGGGAGTCTGAATCCGTAAGGGGAGTCAAGGACCTCGGCACAAGCACTTGCTGCCAGGCTGAGAAACGAGCCTGGAAGGAGGTGGGGCAGCCAGGGAGAACACGCCAAACGCTCCACAGACAAACTCGCTACCTCAAAAATATAAGCGTTTTATACGTTTATTTAAAAGATTCCCTTTTCCATCTGTTCCAAAGTTCCTCCGCCACCCTTCCAGCACAGGCCGGAGGACATGGTTTCAAGGGGGAAAGGACAGGTCCTCCACTGAAGCGAGGTAGGACAGTCAGCTCCTGGGCAGCGTCCAAAGCCGGCCTCAGGGAGCGAGCGCAGGAGTCGGGCAACTGGGCCTCCCTCTTGTGAGGAAAGAGCTGAGAAAATTCATCTTCTCTTTAGTGACCATGGTCCACACTCAGATTCAGAAGCCTCCATCCTGATGTTCCCTGGCCCTTGTCTCCCTCCTCTAGGGCCAGTTTTAGCAGGCAAACGGGAATATAGGTACATATATGTGTACATATATATTTTAGATAGGTAAAATATACACATATCTTATACATGTACATATATATATTTGGGGGAGGGGAAGGAGGAGAGGGTAATGTAAACCTCAACAGTCATCACATCACCCCAGTGAGCCTGACAGGAACACAGATAATAAATAACACCCGGGGTGAGTGACGACACGGCGCAGCAAGAGGGAAAGGGCACACGTTCACTATTAAATACACTCACGTTCGGCAGAGTTCAGGCCAGCCCCAGGCTTCTGCACCTGCCAGACAAGTAAGCTGATGATACTCAAATTCTCTTAAGAAAGTATTCAAGCAGAGCTCCAAACCACAGTTTTCCTTCAAGTCCGGTGGCTGCAGGCAGTTTCCGACCACCAGGAACAGAAACTTTGGCTCCAAGGCAAATGAAAAAAAAAAAAAAAGTATCTCCACTTACGACATGAAAATATAGAAAATTCATAAAAGAAAAACACCTATCAAAGACTGCTTCCAGCCAAACTGAGGTAGCACTGCTTTCTCTGCTCTCGATGCTCGGGTGCTGGCTGCTCTAGAACACCGCTCACTCGACTGGCAGGGGCCACGTGCTGGTGGTACACTCGACAGGAAATGCAATGCGTCAACGGAGGAATGAGCAAGAAGTGCGGGAGAGAGGGTTCAGATACATTAGCTGGACGGGGTTGTCACCAGAGGACACATTTGGCTGGCCCTGGCTCTCCAAGGGCTTTAACTCACAGGGAATTAATGCAACATGGTTAACAGTTAACACTGCTAGTCAACTCCGTGTAAATCTTTAAAAATTATCACAACCGCAATTCAACCATGTAAACAGCACCACACCCAGTACAGACCTGCCCTGAAACAGTTGCACAGCAGACCTGGCACTGGTGTCTAATGTTAGCTCCGCTGACCGCCAGCCCCCGCTTGGCGCCCTCCCCCACAAACAACCTATTTGTGCAAGAAATGGCAGGCTTATTCTATCTGAAGGCTTATAAAAAAGATACATAACATGTAGCCAGGTTCAAATATTTTGGGGGATCCCCCCAAAAGGAAATAACCAAAATAACCAAAAAGTGAAGAAAGTGCCTAAAACATGATACAGCATTTTAGAGCCCTTTCAGATACAAGGCAGAGAAAGGTGTAAAGTAGAAAATATCCGGATCTTCGGTAATTTCCAGAAAGGTCCAGTCCTCGGCTGGCTCCAGGGCAGCGCCGCCCTGGGACAGAGCACTAAGTCTGCTCCTGGGGACACAAGCCCAAGGGCCCTGAGCTGCGCACACCGCCCCCGGCCCCTTCCCTCTTCCTCCGCTCCATCTCCCACTCCACAAAGGTATCGAAGAGGCTCGGCCAGGCTTCATCTTCGCTGTAGTTGCTGAGGTCGGGGCCAATCACCTGAGTGAAGTTAAGGAACATATTCCAAGTGTCCCGGGAGATGCCCTTGACCCCCGAGGGGTTCTCTGTTAGGAAGTGTAGCCACTGGTCCAACACTGGCGGGTTGTTCTGGGTAAAGACTAGCTTCCACAGGGCAATGGCTATTTCCCGATGCAGTGACCGCTGCCCTTCTTCAGAGTCCAGGCCAAACTGAAATGTAAACCGGTACAGATCCTTGAATTTGTCCTCTTGCTTGGCTTCTGTCAAGAGGCTGGGGAACCGTGCACAGATCCCGTCAATGCTGTCTGCACTTATTGCTTTGCAGCCATCAAAAAACTCCTTCCTGCAACAGGAAGTAGGGGCACAATTAATCACTGTCAACAAGAATCATTTCCTGTGAGGCAACAGCGTGGAGATTAGCACCATGCAGCTGGGTGCTGGGTGGGAATG
>NW_006282204.1:255808-266000 GCF_000327345.1 Myotis davidii
CTACACGTCAGTCTTCGGGGTGTGGGTGAGGACAAGTTAATATGTCAACCGCTTCTAACAGTGCCTGCCTATCCGCTCATTTGTTCCCCTTCCCAAAGCCAAGTGTCAGCTCCAGGCCCTGCTCCCCATTCTGCAACAGTGACTATGCCGCACTCTCCTCCCCGAGGGGCCCTTCCTGCTCTCCTGTGCTCTGCGGGCTGTTTCTTGGTAACTGCCAAGGGACCAAAGATTCTGGATGAACCTGGATAACTCCCACCAGTGATCAAAATTTTCTCTTGAGAAACAAAAATTGTGTATGCATTCTAAACATCTGTATAACACTTTTAGCTCACAATATGGCCCACACTGATCACCAACTCAGAGACTGCTGTATCCACTAAAGAGAAAAGGCCTCTGAGGTCTGCTGGGTAACCTACCCTACCCCAGGGCTAGAGGTTACATGAGGAGTTCTCAAAGTAAATTCTTATTCACCCCCAGCACTTTGCAAACCACACCTTGGGGTAATTCTGCCATGCCCTACCCCCCAAAGACCCTCCATGGAGATGTACGACTATGAGATGCCAATTACTGCTTGATCCCGGGTCAGCTAGGCACTGTGTGGAGGGGTAACTTGCCTCATGCAGTGACAGGCACATCCCAGGGGCCCTCCTAGTGCCTGGCATGCCAGGCGCACAGCAGTAGAGAGGGAGGAAGAGAGTGGATGACGAGAGGGAGCGAAGGGTCTGCAGCAGCAGTGAGGCCGGGCCGCAACGTGGCAAGAGGGCTCAAAATGGATTATGCCCTGTTTAACTTTAGTCAAGGAGGGTTGGCGCCCCGTTATTCAGAGGCTGAACAGCTTTAGAGAAATTTGACAGAGAAAGATCCAAACTCTATGAAACCAACCCAGTTCTACACTCACGGACCACTGCCCCAGGTGTGCTCCCTCCTCTGCTCACCTGGAAAAGTACTGGTGACTAACCTGGTGAATTTGCACATGGTAGCAGCCTGGAACTTCCAAGCCAAGAGCAGCACTCGAAATTCCGTGGGGTCAACACAGAGGTCATTGCAAAAGCGCTCCATGCCTTCCTCCAAAATTGCATCCTCCCGCTCATCCTTGTAGCGCCTGAACAGTTCCTCCAACCTCTGCAAGGAAGACTCCTCGGCACTGGACTTGGGCTCCCTCCCAGCATCTCCTGAGGACGTGGGCAGCTGGCAGGCTTCCGTGGCAGCCTCTGCCTTCTTGGTCCCATTGACGAGGATATCCCCACCTGGCTTGCCACAGGCCGGTGGCTGTTCCTCGCGGTGGCCTGCACCTCGCCTGTTGTGTGACTTGCTGCTGGGGTCACGGTCTCCATTCTTGCTGCCCAGGGTTGATGAGGGATTCTTGCACTTGGTGACACACTGGCCCATGGTACTGGTGGCCTGGCCTCTAGAGCGGTCCCCTCTGGATCAGAAGTCCTCGCTGCCACCGGCCCTTGAATCTCAACATGCCATCAGCCAGAGGAGCCAGCCAACCTGGGAAGAAATGAGAGAGCACTCACCGCTGGATAGAGACAGGACATGCAAGCTCTCTCCATGGACTGGACTGCACACTGAGCCACCACAAACCAGGAGAGACTCCAAGTTCATCACCACCTCCCTTGTAAGCCCGCTCTATCCCTTCACCTTGGAAATGCAGTGGCTAGAGCACATATGGAGAACCAATAAAGACAATTCCTAACATTCTTATAGCAGCACAGTTTACCAAGAAGAGGTGGCTCATGTGCAGAATGCATCCAGGAAATCTACAGTTTGCCAGAAATATTCCAAAGGAAATGCATCTTGCCCACTGGCCATCACTTGAGAGAGTTATTTGGACTCAAGTGAAGCCAGCAGGGGCACATACAAGGTCCATCTTCTGGTCTCTAATGCTTAAACCCTGATTTCCTTTTCAAGCAGGGAGAAGGGGTGGCCACACCCACACCCCTACAGTTTCAGAGTGGCCTACAGACGAGGTGAAGGGTTTTCACAGTTAAGACTGCAAGCAGAGTCCTAGCCAAACAGCAAAGTACAATGTGTGGTTTCTTCAATGTCCTTTCTGGGACTCTCCCATGGAACAGGTGAAACGTCCTCTCTCCCGCCTTAGTCCAGGCGAAGTGCCCAGGCCCCGCCCCAGGTCCTCTGACCGGTGGTATAGAGGAAAGTGGGGCCACGTTCACTAAATATGAATGCTGGTAGGCTGCATTCAAGAGGCTGTCTCCACCTTAAAGGAGGGCAGATTTACCCAAATCCAATTTCTAAATGGAAGGATAGCTGCTACATGAAAGAGAGAAGTCTGCATGGAGACATAGCAAACTCACCATGGTGGTCTATTACCTATACTAGAGGCCCAATGCACGAAATTTGTGCAAGGGCCTTGGCCCCGGACCCGCCCGCTGTTGCCACCACCGTGGCCGGGGGCCTCTGCTGCCTCTGCCTTGGCCCCATAATTAAAAAGGTGTTTTTAAAGAATTGCTAGAAATTTCTGGGCCAGGAGTGAGGTGATTTCTCTGAAGACCTTGCCTACTTAGGACTCTTACTTTCAACTAGTCCACTAGAAGATCCATCTACAATTTAGCATAGGCCCCCGACTTACGATGGTGCAAAGCAATATGTATAAGAAATGACATGAGACAACACCTTGCTGTATAACAGGCTTTGTGTTAGATGATTCTGTGGACTCCCGGAAGTGTTCTGAGCACGTTCAGGGCAGGCCAGGCTAAGCTACGATGCTTGGTAGGGTAGGTGAACTAAATGCATTTAGACATGATATTTTCAGTGTGCAAAGGGTTTATTGGGACATAACCCATGGTAAGTGCAGGAACATCTGTACTCAGAAAATATTACCACCTGCTACCATAGCTGCAGCCACGGAAGGCACAGTGCTCACAGGACTTAGCCACGAGCCAGAGTCTAATGGGGAGGCGGGCCAGCCAGGTCCATGCCCTGCCTCTGCTCTAGGAGAGCTCATGGACCTCCAGGGTCCACATTCCAGCTCAGGAGGACGCAGTGGGGCAGAGGTTCTTTTCTGAGGCTGGAGCTTTGTGCTGTACGGAAAGGACTATAGCTTCCTCCGAAAAGCGCCTGGAGAACTCCACTTCTCTTCAAAAGGAGCTCTGAGGCCTCAGAACGTGCATGTTTAAAATGGAGACCAGAGTCACTCCTGCAGTTTCTGGAGACTCTGTGTCAGGGCGTGTCCCATTCTCCACCCCCAAGAGGACAGAGGAACAGAGACGTGTCTATACATGCCCACAAAGCCTCCCAGTTTCCCCGGCTTCAAAATCGCATGGAAACCACAATAAGGGTTTAGTGTGGAAAATGACACACCACGTAAGTATTTTTAAGTCTTTTTATGCTTTGAGAATAGTATAGCTACTAAGACATAAGCACAGCCTATTAAACATTTAAAAGGGAAAGGGCTAATTCCTGGAAGACCTGCATTCAAGAGAAGCACCTATTCAAGCTGAATTACCTCAAAACAAGCAGGACTATGCCATGGGAGAGCCTGATCTCCAGATTGTTCCTAAAGGCTAGAGCACTGACAGACACAAAAGGCCCACACTCCCCCCGCTCACCGCCTGCCCTGCCGGCTCCAAATTCCCCGGAGCACTGACTCACCAGGCGCTGCTCCCGCCTGCGCAGGGACACCCAGGTACCAAAAGGCTGAGAGGGTTTCCTGGCCTCCATCTGACCCACTTACTCCAGGCCCCACCCTCACCCCCACCAAACAGACGCTTCACTGCACAGCTTCCTCTAAACCTGGCGCCAGGCCTTCAGGTAGGAGGGGCAAAACAGGAGGCCTCCCAAAGAGGTCCAAACCACTGACCCACCCAGCCTCCAAGTTAAGAGCACCTCTGATGATCTGACATGGCAGAATCAGCTGAAACCTGAAGGCTTTAAGATGCCGAACAGATGAGGAAAAGGAAAACCAAATCAGCACAAGCCAGCCTCACATTCCTTCTTCCATTCTGTCTTCCTGGCGGAGGGTGAGGACCCCCTCACCCCGATTATTCACTGCGCTCCTTCCTGTTATGGCTTCCTTTCTTCAGGAAACAGTGCTGCTCTCAGAGCCTGCCCCGGACTGCTGTGGGGCCCAGCCCCGCGTCCCTGGCAGGCCCTACTTCCTTTAGGTGTTTTATAGCTGAAAATTTCCCCAAGCCCACTAGCTGTTGGCGAATAGCTAATCAGAGTTATCAATTACTGACCACTGGCTATCATGCCAGGCACTATGTTGATAAGCACTTTATGGACATTGAAACTCATATCCTCATCACAACCCACTTAAAGACAGGGAAACTGAGGCGCAAAGCAAATCACCCAAGATCACAAGCACAGAACTTGGTAGGTGTGGCTTGAGAAACCATGACCCCTACCACCAGGCCACACTGCTGTGCCCCTATGTCAGTGCATCTAGGGAAATACTCCCAGCAGATAGGCCCCAAGCGTGGGAGTGTTACCACGGCAACTCCAAAGCAGCACTCTTCCCGCCAGCCAGCCAGCCAGCCAGCCAGCCAGCCACTGGAAAGGGGGCATGTGGTCTGTGCCCACTGTGCTAAATGGGCATCCTAGCCACGGTCCTCTCCCAGGCGAGCCCTGCCCTGCCACGGTGATGCAGGTAGCCAGATGCCCTCGGACTCAGCCTCCCCAGAGGTGGGGATTGAGTGAGCCCATCAGCATGGCTCAGAGCTCCAAAGCCCAGCTCTGCCATCGCTTTTTGACCCTGAATTTCCTCAGCCTGCAAAATGTTCATCGGCCTCACTGTAAGGAAATGCAGACAGAGACCTGTCACACACTGCCCCTCGCAAAGCACTTGGAATGACAGCTAAAAACAGCCAAGCAGTATCTGGTTAGCCTAACACAGCCGTGGGCAAACTCCGGCCTGCGGGCTGGATCCGGCCCGTTTGAAATGAATAAAACCAAAAAAAAAAAAGCCCGTACCCTTTTATGTAATGATGTTTACTTTGAATTTATATTAGTTCACACAAACACTCCATCCATGCTTTTGTTCTGGCCCTCCGGTCCAGTTTAAGAGCCCATTGTGGCCCTCGAGTCAAAAAGTTTGCCCACCCCTGGCCTAACAGAAGCCCTGGCTTGTCCCACCTGGACAATGGGCTCCATCCAGGCTTCTGCTTCCCAGGCCCAGCCAGGACACTGACCCCTGCCTCGACCCATACACTTGGGTCTTGTTCAAAAACAGTCTCTCAAACCACAGCACTGATGCTGCTCCAAGGCACCACTGCCCAGACATACCTGAGGGACCAGGCTCTCCATGGAGTAGGACAAGCGAGGTGTTTGCTGTGCCCTGTGACAGTCTAATCACTGGTCACTCCCTGTCCAGTGGGGTGAGCTTCCAGCCAGCTCCAATTCCTTCCCTTTCCCCGTGGGCAGCTCCAGGATTTCGTCACTGTTTGTACTTTTAACGGCTCTCCTTCCCAGTCTGTCTCCGGCTCCATCTCTGCAGTGTCGGAGGGCACTGCAGACAGAGGCCTCAGTACAGCATCACTAATGAATATCACTGTGCGTGCTAGTACAGTGGTTGGCAAACCGCGGCTCGCGAGCCACATGCGGCTCTTTGGCCCCTTGAGTGTGGCTCTTCCACAAAATACCAAGTGCAGGCACACACGTACAGTGCGATCGAAACTTTGTGGCCCATGCGCAGAAATCGGTTTTCGGCCTGGGCGAGTCTATTTGAAGAAGTGGCGTTAGAAGAAGTGGGGGTGTCGGTCGGTCCGGCGACGGGAGACGCGGCGCAGGTGGGCCGCGGGATACGCAGTGCGGGGGAGGCGCGTGTGATTCATGCACGAGTTGAGTGAGCCAGTCAGTCAGCAGTCTCATGTGCAGTGGTTAGTGCTAGTTGTGTCCGCAAATCACGAGCGAGTGACAAAAGTACCGACTCGAAGCATACAGTTACCTGTATTTTTCCAACCAGCTGCAAATCCTACAGGTATTTTGTCATCAATTTCAGAATTGTAATTACTTTGTGTTGGTGGCTTTATTATTATAAAATGAAACATTTTTAGCAAAGGCCAGCTTAGGAATACCCTAATTAAGTTAATAACAATGTACCTACCTATATAGTTTAAGTTTAAAAAATTTGGCTCTCAAAAGAAATTTCAATCGTTGTACTGTTGATATTTGGCTCTGTTGACTGAGTTTGCCGACCACTGTGCTAGTATACTGTAACACACACATGCAGCTCTGCAGAGTCATTACCCCCATTTCATAGGGAGAGAAATGGAGGCACACCAGGGTCAAGGAGCTTTCGAGGGAGGAACAGGGGTGAATAATCAAGAGGTGAGCTCTAGGGGTAGACAAATCTGGGTCTGGATCAGGGGGACCCCAGCTGTGTGGCTGTGAGCAGGTAAGGAACACTGGACAGCTGGTGCAGTAAATGAGATCATCCCCCATGTCAAAGCCTGTCCAGTGCCTGCTCACAGGGAGTACTCAGCGACCGTCGGCCTTTATTACAGCTGTTCCTATCAAAACGCCAGGGGCAGAGTCATGCCTCCCTGCAGAGCAGTGCCCTCTCGGCAGCCAGCCCAGTTCTGCGGGGGTGGGGGCAGCGCTGCAGGGACCTGGACAGCGCTCTGGTTCTGCAGTGAGTGACTGTCCCCTGCCTCCACTAAGTGGCAACACTGAGTTGAATGGAGCAGGGACAAGGAGGGTGGGGAGAAAGGAAAGACAGGAAGAATAAAAACCACCTGGGCAATACCTGCAGACACAGCTGCAGCTGGGGCCACGGAGGGATGGAGGGCAGGAGCCGCTCAGCCTCGGCTGGACCAAGATTAGCCCCAGCAGCCCCTCCCTCCTTCCCTGCACATCAGCCTCCAGCCCCCCTTCTCCCCATCAGCCTGGCTGCTGTTCCTGGGGATGGCTCAGCCAGCGGCCTGTCTAGCCCCAGGCCCGGCGCTGGCACTGCTAGGCGGGCAGTCCCAGACTGCAGTCCCTGGGGATGCTCTGGACCCAAGAGGAGTCGGAAGCTGCTTCTGTCTCGGGCAGGCCGTGCAGTGACCATCAGGCTGGTCCCCTGGTGCTTGTGTCTACTGCTAAGGCAGAGTCACCAGTTGGGGAACTGAAGAGCCACGCAGGGCTAAGCCACACAGACGCAGTGCGAGTGGAGACAGGAACAGGAGGGGCTAGGTGACCGCTGCGGGAGGAAAGGCGGAAGGACTGCGAGGAGGAGCAGCACCGCTGTGGGACGCGGCTGCGCGCTTCACACACACACCCCTGCACACTCCCCCATGGAGACTGCGGGAGCGTGCACAGTGGGCAGCGGGTTCTCCACCCTCAGCCGTCCATGGGCCAGGAAATGAGACCAGGCCTCGGACTCCACGGCCCCCCAGGGGGAGGTTTCACACAGAAGGTTTCGCCTGTTCTGGTCCTTCAATGATGAGCATGAAGTGGAAAGGAAGGCCTTTGCCCATCTGGCCGATCCATGTTGAGAGGAGACTTTAGAATCTGTATCGATAGCAGTATCTTTTAAATTACCAACATGCACTGAGGCGACTGACAAATTGCCCCATGTGATCCACTTCACCCTATGAGGAGTAGAACAGAATCTCCATTTCACAGAGGGGGAAGCAGAACAGAGACAGGGATGTGGCCCGGAGGCCCAGAGCCACTCCCCATCACTGCCTGGGGAGATGACAATGGTACCTTATCAACACCTAGAGTTCTCCAGAGGCAGCAGGAAGGGTCAACTCCCAGGAAGCCTTCAGTTCTGGTGTGGGATCGCCCTGAGCAACGTGTGCCTATGAACCAGTCACTTACCCTGAGCTTCTGGGGCCCGACAGTAAAATAAGGGGTCTGGACTAGTCCCCCCACGTCTAATACTGTGGGACGTCACACCCAGCGAGGCTGCAGTTCTAGTTTGCACGCCTTCTGTGGAAGCACTTTCTTCTCACACTCCTGCCCAAGCCCATCAGAGCCGGGGAGAAGGCGAGACCAAGAGGGAATGGAAGCAGAGCCGCTCCCACCTGCACAAGGAGTGGGAGCCTCCCCATGTGCAGCCTCCTCTCTCTTTAACGTGTTCTTACTGTTCCTTACTTTGTATACTTCCAATATACCACTAAGAACATATGTCCAGTTGGGGCCTGAGGGCTGCAGCCAGTGTGGGCTGGCTAGAACAAATACTGCCTGCCAAACACAACCAAGCCAGTATACATGTACTATAAAATTTCCAAATACCAAGGCATAAAGCCTTTTTGGTCTCTGGGCACCAGAGATTAATCCCACACGACCCAAAATAACCCACAAAGGGCTGCATCACTTTACTGAGCTGCCCTGGGATGGTTTTTGCTGTCACACCGCCCACTTCTGTGCAGACAGCACCACCGAGGGCGCCAGTGTTAGGCAGCCACTCTGCTTCTTCACCACCCTTTTCAGCTCCTTTCACTGGACTTGGGCTCAGTGCGTCATACCGCAAACAGTAGCCTGTTACACTTCGCGTCTCTGGCTGGAGGCTTGGCGTGGTCTCCCGACCTCGCAGATGGCAGCCCAGGCCCAAGGGGAGGTAGAAGCTCTTGCTGCCAGTTGGCATGTGGAGGCAGCCACCAGGTTGCGGAAGGTCAGTTCTCAAACACCCACCTACCACATCACTGTCCACTTTCCTGCCATCGTCTCAGGGCTGCAGATGCTGGCAACTGACTGACAAACATTTAACTAGTAAGAAAGGCAAGAAGGGAAATTGTGAAATTAATCACAGGAGGAGGAAGGAACCCAATACAGAAATGACAAGTGCCTGCATCCACACGGCTTAAAGGGGTACATGAGTGATCAGTGTCTAGATGTGGCTCCCAGAGCCACATTTCCTCTGCGGAGGCCCCAGGTTCACCACAGAGTAACTCATCAATCTCTTAAATGTTTGCTAATTTGTTAAGAAAAAAACCAAATCCATTAAGGCCACATTTGCCAGTTTCTTCTCAGAGGGCAGGATGGAAGCCAACTGCGCCAGCCAGGAAGAGGGACAGGAAGCGACCTGCACCACCACAGAGTACCTGCTTTCCACCCCTTCGGACACGGGCCAGAGCGGGAGCCACAGGCTTCTCTCCTGCTGCACGTTCAAATGCGTCCCACACAGCTCAGAGAACACGAAGCACACAGAAAAGGAAGGGCCCTGGTATCCCACCACCCACAATTAATTTTTGGGAGTCTATAATGCAGTCTCTTTTATGAACACATATGGATGGCACACAAGAGAGCCATGCATGTACATATTATGCACAAGGAACTTTTTAAAAAACTGGGGTTGTATTGTACATTCTTTTTTCTTTTTCTTTTTTAATCCTCATCCGAGGATGTTTTTGTTAATTTTTAGGGAGAGAGGGAGAAAGAGAGAGAGAGAGTGAGAAAGAGAAACACTGATGTGAGAGAAACATTGACCAACTGCCTCCCACACATGTCCCCACCAGGGATCGAACCCGTCACCCAGGTATGTGCCCTGGTTGGAAATTGAACCTGCTACCCTTTGGTGTACAGGACAATGCTCCAACCAACTAAGCCATCCATCCAGGGCTGTATATACTATTTTGCAAACTTTCCCATTGACACCTTTCTATATCAATATTCCCATCTCATACAATGCTTTTAAAAAACAGTAATTCACCTGACTGACGTGCCTCAGTGGTTGAGCATCAACCTATGAACTAGGAGGTCACAGTTTGATTCCTGATCAGGGCACATGCCTGGATTGGGGGCTTGATTCCCAGTGTGGGGCGTGCAGGAGGCAGCCAATCAGTGATTCTCTCTCATCATTGATGTTTCTCTCTTATCAATGATGTTTCTCATCAATGATGTTTCTCATCATTGTGAAAGGGCGAGACCTCCACCTAGAGGCCCTAATACCCAGCGTTCCCCGCAGTCAGGGAACTCCCCGCGGCGGGCTCCCGCCCGTCTCCCGGCACCGGCGCTGAGTTGGCCGCCCCTGGTCTAGTTTCCCGCCTGGGCCGCGGAGAGGAGGCAGGCCCGGGGCTCTGGGGGAGCAGGGGCGGCTGAACCCCCTCCAGCAGGGGAACAGCGCCCCTGGCTCCTGGGTGCTGGGGAGCCGCCTGCGGCCTTCAGGGAAGGACGCCTATCGAGGGACGAGGACTGCGCCCTCCATCTTGCCCTGGGTCCTCCATTTTTGGGCAGAGCCATGTGCTCGGCGGGGCTTCTTCCCGGAGGCCCAGGCCTCTGCTCGCCACGCCCAGGATTTCTC
>NW_006282204.1:266050-273054 GCF_000327345.1 Myotis davidii
GCCGCTGGCCCATCCCTGAACGGCCTCCTTTCCCACGCGAGCGGAGACCTGCGGACGCGCGGCCCCTGCCCTTCCCCGTGTTCTCAGTGGGGGGGTGAGGACTGCGCCCTCCATCTTGCCCTGGATCCTCCATTTTTGGGCAGAGCCATGTGCTCGGCGGGGCTTCTTCCCGGAGGCCCAGGCCTCTGCTGGCCACGCCCAGGATTTCTCTGGACTAACCAATGATAGTCAAGGGAAGCGCACGCCATCAATATGACTCCATCCTGTGTAATGAGACACCGACTCGCGCCTGGCCAATCGGCGGGGCCCACAGTCCCCTCTCCTGCCCTTACTCCACCCCCCTATAAAACCCCTCATCCCATCAAGCTTCGCTCTCTCTGCCGCCTGCTGCTGTGCCAGTAAGGAGGGCAGGGGAGCCAGACCTAGGTTTGAAATAAATGACTCTTTGCTTTTGCATCGGACTCGCTGGCTCCCTGGTGGGCCCTTGGGAATCTTGAAATCTGGGCACAACAATTGATGATGTCTCTCTCTCTCCCCCTCTCTCTTCCTCTCTGAAATCAATAAAAATATGTATTTTTTTAAAAAGCAGCCATTCAACGGTAGTACTAGCATCACTACTAATGTACCAGCCACTTCATGTAGTAGCCCATAGGCTATTTATAGCCTACTATTCAATCTGTCAAAAATGTGGTGCTGCCCTGCAAAGGGGTACACGGCGGCGGAGACTCTGTTCAAACATGTTTAATAGTTACGTAAGTCTCCCACTGAACAGGGGCACCGCAGCTTGTCAATTTAATCTCATTGTTGGACAGTCAGCTTGCTTCCAATAAATAGTTCACTCTTATAAACACTGGGGTAATAAACAGGAAATTCAGCTAATAAACTGAAACATAATTATTTCCTGAGAATTCCTAGAAGTGGAACTAATAGATCATGCAAAATAATCATATATATATTTCAATCTGAATTTTAAAAAAGTAGTGACAACTCATAATGGCAGTGCATTGTAGTATGTATTTCTCCCAACATTATCTTGTAATATTGGCCACCTAATTAAATTTCTTAAAAAAAAATCCTTACCCAAAGCACAATATTATCTTTCAGGAAAAAGTTCAAACTGCTGGAGGAGATGGACAACAGGTGGAGAAGCCGCTGCTTCACTGCAGATCACATCAGAAAGGCTGACAAGCCCAATGGCTCCAAGGATGGCAAGACAGTGTTGGAAAAATGATAGGGGCAGGATAATGGGCAGGAAGGCTAATAAATCATAAGGACAACTTCTGTTTATATCTACATTTCCCCAACTTAATCTCGCAAAAGAAAAGCAACCTTCTGCACCCCGCAAAAGAAATGGTGATACCCTCCTTGAGGTCTAATGGCTACCAGTCCCCTTACTATACTGAACCAGCCAGAGCCTGAGAGAATCACACTCCCGGGAGCACAGGGCGTGTGCAGTATGGAACTACGGGCCCTGAAAATGGGCAACAGGCTGGCCTCGCTCATCCTAAGGCCCACAGGCTTATGATAGGGCTTCCGAGCCTCAGACTGGAGCCAGGGCTACTCCGGGTGGGATCAGACTCTGCACCGTCCCAGCATCCGGGTCTGCACTAGAAGATCCCTCTCCCTCACTCTTGGCCAAGGAGTAGGGTGGGGCTCATTATGGACCATGTGACTCAGGCCCACCAAAGCTTCACAGGCCTCGGCTTCAATGACTGGGTTCGGAATATGCAGGTGACCCAGGCCAGCCGAGTGAATTAAGCATGGCAAGCATAGGAGGTTGGAGCCGCTACAGTCATCTGATCAGAAAGAGCTACCAGGGACAAGAATGCCTTCTGAAGGGTTAAATGGCCCCTTCTTACGGTAGAACCCAAGAATAAAGCACCACCAAGTGACACAGAGACCATGAGTTCCCAGGCATTCTTTGCACCCTGAATCCAACTGTACCTGAAGCAGACCGAAGCCTCCACATCAGTTTTGTAAGCCAATAAACTCCCCTCTGCATAAGCCAGATGTCAGGTTTTCTGTCACCACAGAGCCCTCACCAAGACACAGGCTCTGTCACCCGTCTTTCTACTCATAGAACAAAGGAAGAGAAGATCTGATACCTGGGCATTCTGATTCCCAAACTGGGACCAACTTGTGCAAACTGCAAAATTCCATTACAACTGCACCATTTGGATGTGCTTTAAAAGACGAGCCACAGAACCTTCCCAATTTCAATTTTTGCAAGCTTAGGCCTCCTTCAGGCAGCTATGTAACAGCACTGAGAGCTGCTTTTGTCTGTTGTGCATGCGTTTGTCATCTTCAGGCTCCCAGGGAGAAACTTCCCCGCACTTGGAGCTGCACGGAAGTCTCTGTGCAATGGCATGAGCCATTTTCCAGCTGAAATAGGTGTCTGATATCTCACCACATCCTATGAAGCTGAAAGACCAGATCTGACCAGAACCTGGTTACCCTCTTTAATTATTACTGAAACAATTTCTCTTTGGTTTCAAGCCTGTTTAGAAAGTATTCAGGTTTTGAAGCCAGTGACAGGAAATGCTCACATCTATGTGCCTTTATTGGAGAAACTTTCCTGTAGGTTAAAACTTGAGGCCCCCGTGAGCTTCGTTGTTGTTTAATAACAGTTACAGATTTCACAAATGGGCGCTCATATGGCCAAAGGGCACATTAACATGTAAAGATAAGCAGATAATTAAATCAAAATGGAGCTTTATACCTGACAGCTGGCACCATGGCGCTTCAGGCTTGGCAAATAAGACATCAGATCATTCCAGCCCAGCCCCTGCCCACTTCCTGCCAGAGCTGCCACCACCTAATGGCCATCGCAGTGAGGCCCTGTTTTCAGAAAAAACACTATGAGAAAATCCTACAATCAAGCCGCAGCACCACTGGCTCTTCAGGTCATCTTTGAAAATGTGAAGGGAGCTTTGGACCCTAAAAGAAACAGCACACACACACTCACTCGCAAACTCACGCTCAAGTGTTGTACCCATGACTGGGGACCATGACCTGACCGCCGCTTTTCAGAAGGGCATCAGGGCTTCACCTGCACGGCCGCCCCATCCTCCCCGCCACCCCCGCCCGCAGCTCCGGCGGTGGACGCCTCCTGGGAGAACAGACCCGGCTTTGAATACAGAATGCCCAGCACACACCTGAAAGCAGGGGAAATCGAAGGTCCCGGGGACAAACAACACATGGGCCTCAGTTCCCACGCTGAGACGCATTCCCTGTCCAGCCCATCTAACGTGCACGCCCTCTGACCCAGCACAGCTCCACGCTCCGGATGGAAAACCTCGCTGACTCATTTACTGCCAGCTCCCCCTATGGGAAGGGGAGCACCACAGGAGCGGGGTTTTGTCAGGCCGTTCCTGACCCTGAGCCCTCAGCTATGGCACAATAATAGCTGGAAAATAGCTTCTGAATGATAATGAGTCCTCTGTAGAAGGCTCCGGTCCGTGTACTTCAACGTGTTCACACATGGCGGGATGAATGCGGCCGCCACACTGAGTGCTGCTCCTGGCACAGCTATTCAGTGCAGCCGGCCCTTGAACAACACGGGTTTGCACTGAGTGGGTCCACTTATCCGGATTTCCCCCCAATAAATCGGTACTGTACTATAAATATGTTTTCTCTTTCTTAGGGTTTTAACAACACACCAATTCTGATTACACGGTGACGTTACCAAATACTCAACAGTAAAGAGAGTGGAGCCGTAAGGATTCTTCCTTTCCCCTCTCAAGAACCGGTTCCTAAAATCCAGTTTCTCCTGGGCCGTCTGCTACTAGCACTGCACACCTCATCCGTCCTCAGATGTGACACCAGAATGGCTTCTCAGCCAGCAGTGCACACTCCTCCCACTCAAGTGCATTTTCACCTCAAACACAGCAAAAGCCAAAATTTGAGGTTAAAAAAGGAGATGTTAACCCTGACACGCCTCCTTTTGAGCTGCACTCCAATCCCCGGGAAAAATTCACATTAATAATGGCCATCACATCCTGGTGGGTGGCTCAGGTGTTTGGAGGGTCCCTCATACACCAAAAGGTTGTGGGTTCCATTCCCAGTCAGGGGAAGTATGGGAGGCAACTGATCAATGTTTCTCTCTCCCCTCTCCTCCCCCAAAAACACACATCCTGGGATTAAAGCATGACCACTACTAGCCACCACTGCCCCCTTTAGCGAGGGAAAGCTGAGGGGCATGAGCCTCGGCATGTGGCATTCCAAGCTGCTCCACAGGTTTGCCAGCGGATGAGCTCCAGGGACCTTGTGCTGGTCTGAACTGCATCTTCTCACCTCAACTAGCAAGGGCATCCCCACTCCAGGTGTTTGCAGAAGCCAGCAGCGCTCCTGAGCAAGGCACCCCCCGCACAAGGGGCTCCTAGCAGCGCCCTCCTCGAGGCCTCTTACTCCGTCACATCGACTCCGTGTGCTTGACAACAGAGGCTGTCTGCTCAGGGCTGACGCACGCACCTGGTCCACGGGGATGAGCCGTGTGGCCCATCGCGGTCCTCCATTTCCAAGACCACATCTCATCAGACAGCAAGAAAAGGCCAAGGACTAAAGTTCTAATCAGGACCGTCAAAACCAGACGCAGCTGCTGAAAAGCAAAGGGCAGACTGCTCTTGCTGCGGCGGCTTCTGCTTTACCTACTTCCAAAGGTTCTGGTGAGAATGTGATGAAAGATATTCTTATACCAACAATTGATTGGCTGCCCAGTGATGATATTTGGGGTAGCAACACCAGTGGCTCTTCTAGGAGAATCTAATAATAGACAAACATGGTAATTAACCGTAACTTCGCTACCCTTCCCACTGGCTAATCAGGGCAATATGCAAATTAACTGCCAACTAAGATGGCGGTTAATTTGCATACTCGCAATGATGGGAGGCGAAAGGGGAAGGATGGAAGACAGTGATCAGAAACCCATGCGCAGGCAAGAGCCAGGGAGCAGGGCAAAGGTCGGCCCTGGAGGCCACCTTTGCCCTGCCACCAGCGGGTGATCGGAGAAGCCTGGGGGGTGGGGCAGGGAAGTGGACACAGACAGCAAAGGAGACTGCAGAAGCCAGATGCAGGGGCAGGGAAGCAGCCGCCCCCATTGTCCCGGCCCTGGCTTCCCTGCCCCGCACCCGGCTTCTGCGATTGGTGACCACAGAAGCCGGGTGCGGGGGCGATCGCAGAGGCCGGGTGCGGGTCAGGGAAGCAGCCTCCACCAGCGCCCCAGCCACGGCTTCCCTGCCCCACACCCGGCTTCTGCGATTGGTGACACCTATGTTTGCATGACACTTAACTGACTACCTTCCCTGGAAGCACAGAAGAAGAAGAAGCCTCCAGAAGAAGCCGCCCACCTTTGGTCCAGGCGCCAGCGCCTGGGGCTGGCTGCAGCCCAGGAGATGGACAAGCTACTGGCCAGAGGTCCCAGGCTGCAGCCACCCGGAGAAGCTACCAGCCCTGTGGTCCAGGGCGCCAGTGCCTGTGGCCAGGGAAACAGGTTCCCTCTTCTCCTACTGCAGTCATTACTTCAAAATTCCCCTTCTGAATTTCTCTCCTGTGCTGCAACCCAACTCCACTTTTCATCGGAAGAATATGGAACAGAGAGAGCAGTGTTAAAAGCTTACATTTTTAAGCTGGTAAGGTTGGTACTTAAACATATAAATGGAAAACTAGAGTCCTTAAGGTCACAAAGGCTACAAAGGACAGGGATAGCACATGACCTATTATATCCGGCAATCCATATGGGGACTGAAACGCAATCCATATGGGGACTGAAAACTTTGCAATGATGACAATTACTGAAGATATGAATCAACTAAAATAGTTGACAGGGACAATTCTTTCATCTTTGAAAATATCTACATCAAATCTGTTTAAATAGATTTTCATCTGCATAATATAACTCATTCTGACAAGACCACCACCACCATCAATGTGGTCAGTGTTGTGCCGTAAAATGTTTAATAACTGAGGGACCCCCCCGCCTCAAGTGCACAAATTTTGTGCACCGGGCTACTAGTCTATATAATAAAAGACTAAGCGACCATTATGGCAGAATGACCAGAACAACTGGTCAGTATGATGCGCACAGACGCTCAATGCAGGAGCTGCCCCCAGTGGTGGTCAGTGCGCTCCCACAGGGTGAGCGCCGCTCAGTGGCAGTGGCGGGATCCCCTCCCACCTCTGTGGCAGCACTAAGGCGCAGTAAGCCAAGCGGTAAGGAGCAGTGAGCAGGCGCGCAGTTAGCGGTTAGTAGCGAGGGGTCCCAAATTGTGAGGGAGCACAGGCTGGACTGAGGGACTCCGCCCCCTGCATGAATTCCATGCATCGGGCCTCTAGTGATTTATAAAAACAGAGCTTCAAATTTTAGGCCTAAAAGAAAAAAGAAAAACCGCCAGAATTAGAAGTTAGTTTTAACACAATATGTTGAAAATTGCAGTCTAAGCACTGGCAGCTGGGGACAGGAGCCCTATCGCCGCATGACTTCTCAGGGAGCCCTAAAACACAGTCCAGGCTTGCTGACAGTGGGCGGCCACCAGCCTTAGTCGAGGGGCTGCTGGTGCTGAGGGACACCGGCATGGCGTCCCCCTGCCTTGCTGTACTGGCAGCAGGCCTCACACACTGACAAGGCAGAAACAGTAACTCGCCTCTTTCGAGACTAGTCAAAGAGGAAACGTTTGAAACCATAAATATGACTCACTTTTCAGAAGTTAAGTCAGTTTAACGGGAAAAACCCTCTAAACTAAGAATAAATCACCGACTGAAACATCTCTGGTTCTGACACCCATTCCTGATTAAAGCGAAGGCGCATGCAGCACTGAGTGGCTGGCTGCTACCCTTTCAGTTTGAGAAACACCCTGGTGCACCTAGGTAAGAACAAAAATTAATCTCCAGGTCTAAAGGATACCGTCATGATAATAACAATAAAGACCTCCCCAAAGGGCTCCTGGGTACCGTCAATCATATAACAAGTCCACTTCCGCCAGATGAACCCCTGCCCAGGCCAGGTACCA
>NW_006282204.1:273071-289372 GCF_000327345.1 Myotis davidii
AGTTCCCACTGTGTCTGCAGAAACCCCCCCCCCCCCCCACCAAAGCCAGCCTCTCAGGCAGCTGACAACAGCTCCCACAGCAAGAGAAGTATGCCTCACAATCTTGCTTCTCCCAGGCCAAAACATTTTATAAATCCAGGAAAGGAAAATATTTCATTTATAAGTTCTTTTGACTGAATTTTAAAGAATTCAGACTATGTAGACCAAGCATGTCAAACTCACGGCCCACAATGAATATTTTTGCGGCCAAGCCAATATAACGGTATGTAAGAAACATTTTAATAAAAATTTCGTAATTTGCCCTATGGCTCAGTGGATGGAGCGTCGGCCTGCGGACTGAAAGGTCCCAGGTTCAGTTCCGGTCAGGGGCATGTACCTTGGTTGTGGGCACATCTCCAGTAGGGGGTGTGCAGGAGCAGCTGATTGAGGTTTCTCTCTCATCGATGTTTCTAACTCTCTATTCCTCTCCCTTCCTCTCTGTAGAAAATCAATAAAATATATAAAAAAAATTCGTAACTTAATTTTTAGAATATCCTGTGATACATAATTATTAATAACAAACTACAATGATTGCTAATGACTGATTACTACAATCATGTTGCATTCATTTTCCTTACGCGCCTTACGTGCAGGCGCACCATTTCTCTCCACTAATACTAGCAGTGAATATTATAGCAGCCGAATGCCACGTCATTAGTCTTGGACTGACCTGTTTGGTGTGCGCAACAGGAAATATTTCGCTTTTGGAGCACAAGAATAATAGGTTTATTCTTGTTACGCTTATTAGTTTGTGCAGTTATTCAGTGTCTGGTAAGTTAATGTTCAAGAGAAAATATTAAATTTTTATTAAAATGATCTATTATATTATGTTAATGATGACTCATTTATTTCAGCCCTTTGTATTCAGCATGTCTCTAACAAAATAAACTTACGTTTCTATGAAAATGGAAGCTTTTGTTTTTTTGCGGCCACATACACTTAAACCTTGTTTATTTGGCCCGTGGTAAGTCTGACATGCTTGCTGTAGACAATTTGTTTCTATTATGCATTCAAGGCTTGAATACACCTTTACACCTTTACTCCTACAGAACATAAACATTCGTGGCTCCCAAGCAGACAGTCCAAAATAACAGTATATAGAAGAGAAAGGACGTCCTGTTTCATGACAGTATCTCAGGTTACCAGTCTCAAGCAGGGATAACGTGCAGGTAACATGAAAAGGGCTAAGTGACACCCATCAAACACTTTTGAAAGTATCAAATGAAAAATACACACCTACTGTGTATCGCGTGCACCGCACAGACCTACCTGCAAGTATAGTACCAGCCCCTTTCACACGGTCATATTCACAAACACTCACATGAAGTTTACTATCGTCCAGCCTTTGTTTACAAAACACTTTACATATATTAACTAATCCCACAGTCCAACAACAATACCCTCTGAGATTGGTATTATCATCACCATCTATATATATATAAAGAGCCAGGGGCCGTCACATCCGAAACAACTGAACTGATGACCGAACAGGCTGGATCCCCAGGATCGGGCCTAAACTGGCAGTCGGACATCCCCCGAGGGGTCCCGGGTTGGAGAGGGTGCAGGCTGGGCTGAGGGGAACCCCTCTTCCCCTCCCCCCCTCCCCACCCCGTGCACGAAATTCGTGCACGGGGCCTCTAGTTTTATAAATAAGAAAACTGAGACACAGACAGTATAAGTAAATTGCCTAAGGGCATGCAGCTAGCAAGTGGCAAAGCTAAAATTCAAACCTATGTACTATTAGTCTTCCTCAAAATTAAGAATAATGCTTTTCAAATCCCTTTTTAAAAATCTGGAAGTTTAAACTGACTCTTTCAGAACCAGGTCTTTATTGGTATGTATAAGTCTGTTAGTCACTGAGAAATGAGAGACAGGGCTAGGCCAGTGTCTTTCAAACTCTAACTGTAACCTCCAGTGGGAAAAATTTACATCCTGAGCAATGCACATATAATAATACATGTACAACTCACAAGTCTTGCCAAGGTTGTGGGTTCCACCCCAAGTCAAGGCACATACAAGAATCAACCAATGAGTGCATGAGTACGTGCAACACCAAAGTGATATCTCTCTCTCCCTCTCTATCTAAAAAGTGATAAAAAAAGAAAAAAAGAAGTTTCTTGTAGCAGCATCCACTCTCGCTTCTATGAGGCACTCTAATTTATATGTTTTCTCTTTTTTAGTTGATTTTTAATTGTTGGTTATAACCTACTAATTAGATATGAGCCATAGTAAGAAAATCTCAAGATCAAACTTTAAGATTCCCTCCCATGTCTTCATGGTGCCAGAGAGAACATTGGCATGTTATAACCATGACAGTAGTTCTCCCCACAGCTGCTCTATGAGGTTGGCACTAGTGACAGCCCTATTTTACAGATGAGAAATAAGCTCAGGAATAAAACATCTTCCTCAAGTTCCCACATAGAGGAGACCAGCACCAATCACTCCCTCTGCTCCCCCAGTTTCCCAGCCTCTTTCTAGTTAGGTGGGGAACGGTGTGTTTTCTGGGCCAATGGGCTGTAGGCAGATATGATACTTATCATTTCAGGCCCAACCGTAGATTTGGCACATGACAGCCGAGTCAGCTCTCCCTGCCACGGTGACCAAGACGGGGCATGAGTGGATCAGCAGCCCAGGTCTCTGTGTGACTGTATAAAGGCACCCTTCAGCCTCCTGACCTGCGTGGAACGTGAAGCAATAAACTTTTACAGATCAAGGCACACTCTGTAAATTCTAATCCTCGGGAATGCTACAGTTCAGGCCTGGCCATCTTTACTGCGGTGCCCTCACACATAGTTTAATGTGCTGCTTCCTCCAACCTCTCTGCCATTGGACTAACCACACACACACAGCCCCAGGGAGCAAGCCATTATTTAACAGTTCCCCTTCACCTACAAAATCAAACGCTAACTCAACAAAGCACACAAGGCCCTTCTGAATTTGGCCTCAACTGCTGTCATTCTCCCCTCTCACCCCACATTCCTCAGCACCCTGACACCCGGCCATGCCCAAGAGGCCGGACCCTCGTGCACCGCAGCTTTCACACGCTGTTCCCGCACTCTGCCTGGAAGGCCTCTCACTCCAGCGCTGGTGTTTCAGGCCCAGCTCAGGTCTGACCTCCCACAGGGCTCCTCTCTCTGCCTGCACACCCTCATTGATGGCACTGACACTAGTTAGTATTGACTTTACATTTTCCAATTGTTCTTATGTCTATAATCGTTAGGTTGGTTTTCCTACCACACCATAAAGGTCCTTAAAAACAAGGTCCACGATAGGCACTCAAATTTATTAGAATGAATATTTGGCAACATATGAACACGTTTCTTTTTCCTGAAACACAGTGTCTCCAATCCAGACTATATATATTTCACTTTGAATTCAATAGTGGCTCAAATTTGGAGGCCAAATTTTTCTAGCTTACCAGACTGGTTTTGCGTTTCAGAAGCATCTATGAATGATCCATATTCCATCTGGGAAAGCTGGCTCCCTGCTCACATATGTCTAACTTGAGAACTACAATAGTCTGGTTCTTTCTAGAAAACATCTTGTATCTGTAGTGAAAGCTGTTAAAAGTGTGTTGTGAGAAGCTGTGTTCTGTTAATCTGCTATTGTAATCAAAAGCTCCTTTGCTTAAGGCTGTTGGCTGTCAGAAGTGCCACCTCCCGGAGGGAGGCCTCAGAGCTTGGTGTTGAAAGAGTCAATTGAAGAATCCTATGCGAGCAGGGAAGTTAGAAACCAGAGAGGAGCAGTGGAAGCCAGTCTCCGAGGAAGGAGACACTGTTCCCCTCCAAGTGGGCCGAAGCAACGGGACAGCTTTCTACCTGGCGCGGAGCTTTGTATTATCTCTTTCTGCCAGGCCAAGCGATGACTGTGAGCTGAAAACTTAGAAAGCATTTGCTTGAATAAATTAAGCAATTCCGGTTCTTTGCCTGAAGAGGTTTAAAGAAAGAGTTAAAGTTTTCAGTTACATATGTATATTTTTTTACTTGAAGTTACCATGAAAGTTCCAATTTCTAAAAACCTGAAAGGGCTTTAGTTTAGAAATGAAAAGACTCCTGATGAACTGAAAGGTGAGCCTTTCACAGGTGACCAGTGGTGCTGGGAACAGCACGATGGCTTGAGGTTTCGGACTTCACCATGATGTCCGCACATCTCTCATTCTAACTAAATTACACTTAATCTTCTCAACTGTGTGGTCTTGAATGCTTGTACTTCAATGGAGATGATCCTGCCCTGGAAATAATTATTTGTGTGACTGGGAAAAAATATTCTGTCATGTGGCTCTCATCCTCAAAAGCCCAACTACTAGGCTGCCCATAGGAGATCGTAACCAAGACTCATTGATCCAATGGCAATTTCCCAAGAAGAGAATGAAATAAACAACTTCACTCTGCTTTGCAAATCCTAATCTATAGACCAAGGGCAAATGTCACACCCCTGCCCATCCCCTTCCAGAATTTCTCCAGACTTATCAGTAATTATGTATAACTAGAGGCCTGGTGCATGACATTCGTGCACTGGGGGGGAGGGAGGTCCCTCAGCCTGGCCTGCACCCTCCCTCAGCCCTGCCTGCACCCTTAAGCGGTCCGGGAGCCCTCAGGAGATGTCCGACTGCCGGCTTAGGGGAGTGGGCCTAAGCAGGAGAGGCTCCCGCCACTGCCACTGCACTCACCAGCCATCAGCCCAGCTTGTGGCTGAGTGGCACTCCCGCTGTGGGAGTGCACAGACCACCAGAGGGCAGGTCCTGCATTGAGTGTCTGCCCCTGGTGGCCAGTGCACATCATAGTGACCGATGGTTCCTCTGTTTGGTCAATTTGCATATTAGCACTTTATTATATAGGATAATAAAAGCATAATATGCTAATTAGACCAACATCCTTCCGGATGAAGCAGGGGCTGTGAGGGAGGCCCAGTCCCGGGTGCCAGAGGGCAGCTGATACCAGCAACTGGGGGAAGGAAGGCCTACTCTTGCATGAATTTTGTGCATTGGGCCTCTAGTCTATCAATAATGACTAATGCCTGCACCAAGGGGAATGGACTGTTTCAGAAACCTGTGGACGGAGGTCTTGTGGCTCTGTGTGAAGAATGAATGTCATGAAGTCGATTTCAGTGAGAAAAGAGATTTTTAATCCTGCAAGTACAGCCTCAAGTAAAGACTTTCTCCCTTTCCGAATGCATCGATACAGGTCAGGAGCTAAGACAGCATGAAGGAAAACCCAAAGTTCCAGCTTGAGTGCTTGTGGCTTTTAACAGGTTCCACTCAGGTGGGGAAACTGAGTTTCTCATTATAAAATCAAGTGGAAACTTTGTGTTAAAGTAACGAAGGAGGAGAAAAATCTTGGGCTACACCCCTGCTCTGTTTTAACCTACTTTTGACTAGATAGCACGTGGTGTAGAAAGATAGCAGCCTCGGAAACGTCTGTATAGCAATCTTTTAAAACATTAATTTATCACAAGGAGCTATACCAGATGCATAGCCCTTTATGCCAAGGTAATTATAGAATAATATCACTTGCAGAACACAGGCCAACCACCAAATGTAGATAATGGAATATTACAGTGTTAAGATACACGCAAAATTCTAGGGAACAAAGTCAAGAACCCATAGACTATCTTAGCTATTACACAACTGAGATTTCAGTTTTATTCTGGGACTTTACTTAAAAAGAAAGCACCTCCCACAGAAGTTTGTTTCATTTCTATAATTGCTCGTTTTACTTCTCAAGACCCCCACTATGTTGACTTTCAAGTGATATGACAGAAAGTGAAATGAAATTTGAAACAAAGCTTGCCTCGATGTTTAACTTCACTGTACACTGTATCCTTAAAGCAGTTACCAGCAGGAAGTAATGTACAGGTCACTAAAATGGGGCAGAGTCTCGGCCTTCCAGAACCTAGAATACATGGAGCATTCAAGGGAGGGGGTGGCTTTGTGTCCCACTCAACAGAACAAGTCAGAACCCTAACTCCTGCCACGGGCAATCCAACCCCAAAGACTGGAAGGAACTAAAGAGCAGTCCAGGTTGCGGGGAAATTCTAATGGTGAGAGAGAAAGCAATATTATTCATTTTTCATTATTTAAAAAAAGCTACCACTACTAACATCTATATTTTTAACACTACACAATCTACTTATGGGTATTTCCACCATGAACCCACACACAGAAACTCATCTGTTTACTTGAGTTAGTTAGTCGGGTCTTTAAATCCACTCAGCAAATCCAACTGCTCTACACTGTGCCCATCCCCACAAAGGGGGGTCCAAACAGACTCACTTTATCTTCATAAAGTGAGGATAATCACAGTAAATGGTTTTTAGGGTTCAATAAGATAATGCATTTGAAGGATATGGCATTGTGCATGAGAATTCCTGAGTCTCAAACCTCAGAAACGACCTCACCATTCCTACATAACTTCTATGATCTTACATATTTGTTTAACACCCAACTACACTTAATACTTTTCTTAAAAACAGAAAAGTCATATCCACTGTGTTATCATCCTAAGCAACACTATCCTTGGAAGTCATGGAAACATGCCTGTTATGTTTTCCTTAATCTGCATACAAATACAAAACTAGTAAACGAAGTGTCCACCTATACATCACCTCACGCACCATCAGCACACATACACAAATGGAGCCACAGGTTCACTTAATACTTTTCTTAAAAACAAAAAAGTCATATCCACTGTGTTATCATCCTAAGCAACACTATCCTTGGAAGTCATGGAAACATGCCTGTTATGTTTTCCTTAATCTGCATACAAATACAAAACTAGTAAACGAAGCGTCCACCTATACATCACCTCACGCACCATCAGCACACATACACAAATGGAGCCACAGCCACACTGTGGGAAAGGGATTTAGTCCCAGGTGCTCTTTATAAAATTAAATGTATTGGGGTGACACTGGCTAATAAAATTATATAGGTTCCAGGTGTACAATAACACATCATCCGTACATTGTATTGTGTGTTCACCACCCTAAGCCAAGTCTCCTCCATCACTATTTATCATCCCCCTTTACCTTATCCTACTCCTCATTCCCCCTTTTCTCTGGTTATCACCATACCATTGTCTATGAGGGTTTTTTTGGCTTAATCCTTTCACCTTTTTATCCAGCCCCCTTCTCCCCTCCTCTCTGAAAGCTGTCAGCATGTTCTTTGTATCTATGAATCTATTTCTATTTTGTTGGTTCATTAGATTCCACATATGAGTGAGATCATATGATATTTGTCTTTCTCTGACTGGCTTATTTCACTTAGCATAATACTCTCCAGGTCACTCCATGATGTTGCAAATGGTAAGACTTCCTTCTTTTTTTTACAGCCAAGTAGTATTCTACTGTGTAAATGTACCATTGCCATTTTATTTGCTTATCTACTTACTAGAGGTCCGGTGCATAAAATTCACGCACAGAAGCGTGGGGGGCCCTCAGCCCAGCCTGCACCCTCTCGAAATCCGGGACTGCTGGCTCCTAACCGCTCGCCTGCCTGCCTGCCTGATCACCCTTAACCACTCTGCCTGCCTGATCGCCCCTAACCACTCTGCCGGCCTGATCACCCCTAACCACTCTGCAAGCATGTCTGATGACCCCTAACCACTTGCCTGCCTGCTTGATTGCCCCTAACTGCCTCTGCCTGCCTGCCTGATCACCCCTAACTGCCTCTGCTTCAGCCCCTGCCACAGTGGCTTCGTCCAGAAGGATGTCTGGAATGACGTCTGGAAGGTCATTTGGCTGTCTGGTCTAATTAGCATATTACGCTTTTATTATTATAGAGGCCCAGCACGCGAAATCACGAGACCCCAGAGTTCCTGCTAGTGCACTAGCAGGAATTTGCACCTCCTGGTGACAGGTCGTTTGGTCATTACAGCGTTACAGCCACTGACCTTTTATAATATAGATAGGTACTTGGGCTGCTTCCAAATCTTGGCTACTGTAAATGAACATAGGGGGTGCATATACCCTTTTGAATTAGTGTTTCAGGTTTCTTCGGATAAATTCCCAGAAATGGGATCACCGAGTCATAAGGCAGTTCCATTTTTAATTTTCTGAAGAAACTCCATACTGCTTTCCATAGTATAGTCTGAAATGCTTTAAGTCACAGTTAGGCAAACAGACTCAAAGAGCCACATAGTAAGTGGTGGTAGAGTCCAGACTAGAATCTAAGACAGTGATGGTGAACCTTTTGAGCTCGGCGTGTCAGCATTTTGAAAAACCCTAACTTAACTCTGGTGCCGTGCCACATATAGAAATTTTTTGATATTTGCAACCATAGTAAAACAAAGACGTATATTTTTGATATTTATTTTATATATTTAAATGCCATTTAACAAAGAAAAATCAACCAAAAAAATGAGTTCGCGTGTCACCTCTGACACGTGTGTCATAGGTTCGCCATCACTGATCTAGGACTCAGTCCTAACATGATGGTCCCACCAGAGTAGCATCTCCAGGTGGGTGAGCTACAGGGAGCTTAGAGACCCAGCCTCCGGAGTTCACAAGTGACCCTCAGCAGCTGGAAAGCCCTTTGTCAGTGAGTCTGAGCTTTTCACTTTCTCTGAGAAACAATGCACACAACGTAGTACCTGACAGCCCCTTCTCAAAGAATGGACCAGCTAAAATAAATGTTTCCTTCATACTGCCAAAGATAAAACATCTTCTGAATCTGTTTCTCATTTTTTTAAAAAATGTATTTTTATTGATTTCAGAGAGGAGGGGAGAGGGAGAGAGAGATAGAAACATCAATAATGAGAGAGAATCATTGATTGGCTGCCTCCTGCAAACCCCCAAATGGGGATCGAGCCTGCAACCCAGGCATGTGCCCTTGACCGGAATTGAACCTGGGACACTACGGTTCACCCGATGCTGTATATGCTGAGCCAAACCAGCTAGGACTGTTTCTCATTTTTTTAAAAAAAATGTATTTTATTGATTTTTTACAGAGAGGAAGGGAGAGGGATAGAGAGTTAGAAACATCGATGAGAGAGAAACATCGATCAGCTGCCTCCTACACACCTCCCACTGGTGATGTGCCCACAACCAAGGTACATGCCCTTGACCAGAATCGAACCCGGGACCAGTCCCGCAGGCCAAGACTCTTTCCACTGAGCCAAACTGGTCAGGGCAGTTTCTCATTTTTTGATTCAGCAGAATCCCAGGCCCTGAGCCCACCCCTGTGGCAGCACCATGAATGCTCTGTAGGTTTAACCCCTAGAGTGCCTGGACGTGCTATCACGCTCCTCCTGCAGTGTCACTATTAGATGCTAGTAGTTCACTCTTTATTGACAGATGGCACCTAAGTGCAGATTACTTAGGATGCCGAATGTTATAGTTCTAAAACTGACCACTGGCATTTATCTGCCTAATTTTTTTATATATATTTTATTGATTTTTTACAGAGAGGAAGGGAGAGGGATAGAGTTAGAAACATCAATGAGAGAGAAACATCGATCACCTGCCTCCTGCCGCTCCCCACTGGGTATGTGCCCTTGACTGGAATCGAACCTGGGACCTTTGAGTCTGTAGGCTGACTCTCTATCCACTGAACCAAACCGGCCAGGGCTGCCTAATTTTTGTGTGTGCATTCAAAGAATATACTAAATATTTTAGATTTTTTTATCAAAATCTTATTAAAAGTTAAACAATATCTTCATTCACGTATTCAAAGTCAACATTAATTTTAACATTATATGTTTTGTTCAAATTTTTTTTCTACTAATATTTTATAATACCATCAGCAAACAATATGTCAAAGATGAAAACAAATGTAGTAAAGGTTTCCTTAAGTTTTTGAATATGTAACTTCATATACTTGTGATTCATAATTTTTTTCCTAAACAGCTGTAAAACCAGCAAAAATGCCTTCGCAATTTTAGCATAGTTCCTAGGATATTGGTTGGCACTCAAAGGGTTAAGGAGGCAGGTTTCCACCTCTGGGCTTTAGGCTGGCTTTGGAAACAGGCTGCAAGTTTCCATTACAATTGCTCCTGTGTTTTCCAGATGCCCAGAGCAGGTTTATTTTCCACACACTATCCACACACTATGCCACACGGCCCCGGGAAGGGGAGAGAACATTATAAAGTTCCTGGCCCTTTGGGAGATGCCAATCCTGGCGAGTTTAGCTATGCATGCATTTGGCTAATAATCGCTAACTTTATTAAATTTTAATTATGTGCCAGGCACTGTGCCATATCCTGCAAACACACCATCTCAGTGAATCCTAGAAACGATTTACTATGATTATCCACACTTTACACTGAAAGGACTAGAGGCTTACCTATGCTAAGTGGTAAGTAGGTGGTAGGGTTCAGACTCAAACCCAGACTGACTGCAGTCCAACGCTCTTAACCGATGCCCTACATACACTCGACTCTTCAAAGTCACACTGAAAAGAAGCATGTATACTCAATTTCTTACTAAGTGAGCTCATTCTTGCATCATGGAGGTCTAGAGAGTGAGTAGCTGTTGGTTGAGCGGTGTTTTGTGCAACTAAAGGTTACTAGTTCAATTCCCAATCAGGGCACACACCTGGGTTTTGGGTTTGATCTCCAGGAAGGCAGCCAATGGATGCTTCTATCTCATCTCTCTATCTCTTCTCCTCTCTCTCTCTCTCTCTCTCTCTCTCTCTCTCTCTCTCTCTCTCATCATGTCCTTGGGTGAGGATTTCTTTTTCATATATAAAAAAAAGATTTACATATATATACATATATATATTTGGTCTTTGTCCCCAGTTTCAGTTAAAGCTCCTAAAATCCTTGGACTTTCTTACTCATAGGAGTGCCTTTTGTTATTCATCAGGACCACATGGAGCTGCTGCTAATATGTGACTCAGGGTGGTGGGCCCTTAGTTTCAGAGAGGGGCTGGCCACACCAGAAGGAGCAGGCACAGGATTAAAAGGTAGAAACTTTCAGTGCTACCTCCAGACCACAGGGGAGGGAAAGGTGGCTGGAGTTCAATCACCAGTTGCCAATGAATTAATCAACTGTGCCTTCCTACAGGAACTCAAGGAAGCTGAACAAGGCTAGGGAGCTTTAGGGCCGGTGAACCATCCAAGTGCTGGGAGGCCAGCATGCCCAAAAGTGACCCGGAAGCTGTGTGCCCACAATCCCTACCCTGCCCTGCGCATCTCTCCCATTTGGCTGTCCCTGAGTGGTATACTTGAGAATGAAGCTGTAATCCTGCATATCATGCTGTCCTGAGTTGTAACACATATTCTGGCAAATTATGCCCACACCCCCTGGGGTGGGGGTGGGGGGGGTCATGGGAACCTTGCAGTCTGCAGGCAGTAGTGCAGGTAGCTTGGGGCTCCCCAATCCTGGCTTGTCTCTGAAGTGGGGCAACCCTGTGAGACTGAGTCATTAACTTGTGGTGTCGGCACTAACTCTAGGCAGTTCATGTCAGAACTGAACTGAACTGAATTACGGGACACTCAGCTGCGCCAGAGAACTGCTGGAATGACATAGTTAATAACCTCAGAGAAAGAGGTCTGCATTAAAACCAACCAATGCCTTAGAAGTCACTTCCCTGCGTGGTTTAATCGTTAGGTTTACCACTCTCACTGATTCAGAGCCCTGCGTGCCAGTTTCGGCACTTGCAGATCTTTGGCCTGATGGACATATCCACAGTACCTGTTAAAATAACGTTTCTTTTAAAAGAAGACCAAAAAACAAATTTCGCCTGCTAAAGAGAACATGGAATGTTGTAGAAGTGTGAAGTTAATATGGGTTTTGTTTAGTTGATCATTTTAGCTGTGATTTATTTCACATTTATTATAGCTCTCGTGAGAGAATCATGTGCCACCTCAACAGTTTACATGTAACTGTTCCCTGTGGATAGCAGGCATTATGAGATGACAAGACACGACCTGAGCATGAACTGAGGCAAATATGAACAGACTGACTCAAACTCGAATGGACCAGGGATATGATTTACCCTCGCTTACTAACTTCTGTCAAAAATCAAGTCAAAGGAGACAGATCTCTAAAGAGTTAGGCCAGTACTCTATAAGCTGTCAACGGGGACTAGCTAGCTGATCTTAGTGACCAATCTGGTTAAAACAGCCTCTGTGTCCTGCAGGCATCCCTCCCCATCAGGAACACAAACTCCAGACCCAGAAGAGCAGCTGCGGTCAGGGTTCTGATTACCCAGCACCACAGGCCCGCAGCTCCCTCCTCAAAAGGTATTCGTGAGCTGGGCCACCTTCTGGGCCTCCTCCTTCCCCACCACTCTCTCTCCGCAGCAGGGGCCACTGTGAGCACTCTCCGTCCACCTCCCGCTGGGCCCCGGGCAGTGCTCTTCACCCTACTCCAGTCCACAACACCTTCTCCTCCCCACAGAACCCGCTACTCACAGCCTCTAGAAAGGTCTTCAGACTATTCTCGTTCAGTGTTAGGAAACCCACAGCAGAATTCTCCTTACCACAGGCATCAGTTACAACCGTTTCAAGTAAATGACTAGACAAGTGACTAGTTATTTCAAAGAAAAACTGATTAGGAGAAAAAAGAACCATGGAAATATTCTTTAAAATAGACAAAGAATAGTCACTCTTGCATTCCACTCATCTAGAAAAAGAAAGTGTCGCAGCTGGGAAATGCCTCCACTGAGGATCTGGGCTCCTAGCATGTCCCAATCCTACAACTTGGACCCACGCTACGCGAGTCCCAGCACCCTCCCGGCAGGGGCATTCCCAGCCTTCCCCTCCTGTCTACAGAGCAGCCACTAGGCAGTCACTAAGTAGAGACAAAGCAAGTATTCAACGGAAAATAAATTTGCTTCAGATTTTAAAAAAGGAGGTGGCCATTGGAGTTATTTCTACAGGGTTTCCCTGCTCAGATTTCAGGGAAGGTCACTGGAAGAGGAAGTATTCAACTTGGCATTTTGCAAAGGTATTCTGCACAGCAAGCCCTGCCAGGATAGCTGCAGAAGTTGGACTGATAAAGACTCAACTCCGATTTGAAGGCCCCTGTCCCGTTCAGCCAGGGCATGCCGAGGAAGGCCAGCTGCTGGCCCGGCTCACCACCCTGACAGCCTCACGTGCACAGGCTGGAGGCGGTGCAGGGAGTCTTCTCCAAAAGAACAGCAGTTTGTGACAAAACGTTAGTGTGAAGAGCCACGATGACAGGCCAACCCCCAGGGTTCAATCAAACTCAAACTGAGTGCCGGCGGCGATGCGGGTGAGGCAGCGTAAGTGAGAACCCAGTGACGCAGGGCCCGATTCTAGTCCCGTGGCTGCCAGTTTCTTGCTGCGCAACTTTAAAAGCCAGTTTACTAACCTTTCTAGATTTCCATTTCCCTATTAAATCAATGCTTTCAACCTGTTTTCAGTCTCAAAATACTGACATCTTAAGGGAAAAACCAATATAACAGAATATAAATTAACTTTCACAGAGTAAAGCAAAATGTGATGAAATGGAAGGAAGACATCAAGCCCCCTTTCCTTACATACTCTAGCAATGACCCCTGAGAGGGGTCCCCATAGCCCAGGTTGAAAAAATGACACACTGGATATATTCTAAGATTCTTGGAGGGTCTTTTTCTGCTTCTTCCTAAACTGGAAGGAGAGGCGTTAACTGCATTCACTATACTTCAGTCTTGTTCAGAATCAAAATTATGGGTCACACACCAGCCCACTTTAGGCGAACACTGCAGAGTCTAAACCAGGGTAGGCAAACTTTTTGACTCGAGGGCCACAATGGTTCTTAAACTGGACCGGAGGGCCGGAACAAAAGCATGGATGGAGTGTTTGTGTGAACTAATATAAATTCAAAGTAAACATCTTTACATAAAAGGGTACGGTCTTTTTTCTTTTTTAGTTTTATTCATTTCAAACAGGCCCGGCCTGCGGGCCGTAGTTTGCCCACGGCTGGTCTAAACCCTTCACCAACCAACAAGAGCTAAAAGCTATACCTACACATTGCTGTCTTGAAAGAATGGAAGCAATCTGCTAATCAGATAAGGAGGCAAGTCTTTCTGACAGTCTCCTAGACTGAGAAAAGATTGGGGCAGTGGCTACAAAAAAGTGCTAAACATCTTCAAAAATGAGAAGTCCTACCCTGTGCAATGCTGCTATAAGGTCCTTGTCAGTCGTCGTCACATCTGGTCGCGATCTACAGGCCTCAGTGACAGAATGATTTCCAGTCTCCAGGTCCTGGGGCTGAGCCCTCCAGCCCAGCAGGGCAGAACAGGAAATGGAAGAGGCTCCCCCACACTGCAACCCAGGCTTCCATGCTGCAACCCAGCCCAAACCCAACAATCCAGCCCAGCTCACAGGACACCCAGAGCAGGCCCAGCCCTCAGGACATCAGGGGAGTCATCAGCTCCCAGTCAGGTGCGTGGGGTGCTGGCCACAGGTGGCTTGTTTTGCCACAACAAAAGCAAATCATCACTCAAGACTGACTCACTGAGCTATCTATTCTGATGTATGGGATTGCAGTAAGGTCTCATTTGCAACATTTTAAAGATGATTTGGCACTTTGCCCTTCCCATTTCCTACTTTCAACATCACAACTTCCAAGAATTAGAGTCTGAGCCACTTCCAACTTTTTCTCTTGTTATTTCATTAAATTAATGTTAAATTCTACTTTTTAGTCATTTGTTAGTTAAATGGTCGGCGTGGTGGTAATCTCCTTGTGCCCCAAAAGAAATAAGACCCTCCATTACCTAGAAAAACAGACACAGAATAGTGAAACTTGATTTGAATTCAAAGGCACTAACTCAATTAAAATCCAGTTCTACTGTGCAGCAGCTTCAGGACATGCCGGAAGAACTGACCAGGTTCACTGGTATCAACATCTGTAAACAGACACAAAAGGCCAGTGTAAGTTAAGAGCTGGGGCCAGGGGGGTTAACGTGTAATTACCATGGTTTCCATCTGAGTTACCCCTCTCCCCTCACACCAACTGGAGGCAGCCAGTGTGCAAGGAGCTGTCCACACTGTGGCACAGCTACCACAATAGCAGCAGAGCCCGAGGAACTTCAGACCTCCAATGCCACGCAAATACCCACACTCCAAGTGGCATCTGCTGGCCTGCCTTTCAGCAGTTTGTCCAAAAGCCCCCAAAGTTTAAGAAACAAATTCACTGGTAACCTAGATTAGCTAGCCTGGCTCCTAGGTTCAAAGTTCCTTTAGACTTGTGGAGTTTTTCTCAAAGCACAGTTAGTGGCCAATGTAGGAAGCAATGGAGTCTCCAGCATTCAAGTCCCTTCTTACCCATCCTCCCCCATCAGAAATTAGAAAAGAGCCACCAGTCTCCAGACTGGCCGATGACACCTCGCCTGCAGGATATCTTCACACTTGAGTGATAATAAACCATTGCAATGAAGATGAACAGAGGGCAGTCTAATCATCTATTGGCTAGAGCAGCGGTTCTCAACCTGTGGGTCGCGACCCCTTTGGGGGCCCAACGACCCTTTCTCAGGGGTCGCCTAAGACCACTGGAAAACACATATATAATTACATCTTGTTTTTGTGATTAATCACGATGCTTTAATTATGTTCAATTTGTAACAATGAAATTGGGGTCACCACAACATGAGGAACTGTATTAAAGGGTCGCGGCATTAGGAAGGTTGAGAACCACTGGGCTAGAGCATTTGTAGTCCAGCATTAGGACACAAAGTCCAAAATTCTGTAACCCCGGCCAAAGCCAAATTATCTATGTATGAGAATCACAAAGGCATTCTCCCTTCCTCTGAGCTACTCTGCAGGACAGGGGGTGGATCTATTGTTTGCCTCATTCCAGCTGTGCACCCTAGTTGCTTGCTGGCTAACTAAGACTTTCTTTTTGCCTTCAAATTGGAATTTAGTAATTCAGTACTAGGCTCTATTCCAGTGATGGTGAACCTATGACACGCGTGTCAGCGGTGACACGCGAACTCATTTTTTTGGTTGATTTTTCTTTGTTAAATGGCATTTGAATATATAAAATAAATATCAGAAATATACGTCTTTGTTTTACTATGGTTGCAAATATCAAAAAATTTCTATATGTGACACGGCACCAGAGTTAAGTTAGGGTTTTTCAAAATGCTGACACGCCGCGCTCAAAAGGTTCGCCATCACTGCTCTATTCCATCCCCTTCAGGAACCCCAAGACTGCCCAGGAATCTCTATTCAAGTTCTGACAGTCCACCTATCCATGCTACTAAAGTACTAGAACAGGGGTGGGCAACCCCTGGCACGTGTGCCAAACATGGCACGCCAGTAACTTTTGCTGGCATGCGAAACCCTCTCTTATAATCTTCCATTTACAATTTTTTT
>NW_006282204.1:289479-292683 GCF_000327345.1 Myotis davidii
GATACATTAAAAAATAAATGTATTTTTCATCTCATCATATACTGTTTTTGTTGCTCAAATGAATTTTATTATTTCTTCAAGGTTCTTCACATACGTACACCTTAAGAGATATCAAGTAGGCGTAACATGTTCTCAAAAAATTAGGTTTGGCACGCAGAAGAATTTTGAGTCAGAGATTTTGCTGGTTTGGGCACGCACTCACAAAAAGGTTGCCCGCCCCTGTACTAGAACCTACAACAGGCGACAAGTCCTCAATTTCTGACTCATTTTCCCTAAACACTGAATGATTTCATTTCTAATACTGACTTTACTACAAATAGATCAAACAACGTGTAAGCCTTTCAACCGCATGGCTCAAAGAACCAATTCACGCAAAGAACACACCAGTCACTGTTGTGGGCTTCAAAACAAGAAAATGGCATTTTCTTTATTTTAGGTCACTGCAACATGGCTCAGGAGGGCCAAGTCCAAGAGGGCCTTTCAGGTGGACAATCTGGTCAAGGTGAGGCTGGAAGTAGCTGACCACTGGAAATGAATGGCCCCAACAAAAGGCAAAAGGCAGTTGCATCCCTCGGTTACATGGCAGTCTGAAGATGCAGACACGGTGGGACTGGGCCCACAATGGCCATTTATCTAATATGATGCACTGAGTGAACTTTTAGCACCAACCCACATCTCAGCTGAGTGTTACTAGGCAGACTAGACATGAGTGAGCAGAAATATTGTAACATAAAACCCACCTCCTTACAAAAACTTTAAACTAGATCTTGATGGTCATCTTTATAGACCAACGGGGGCATATTATTATCATTTGCCCACCTTTCAACCCTAAATTCATGCACAGGAGCAAAGGAGGATTCATATACTGAAACACATTTGGGGTCCTTGTTACACAATTTTAAATAGTAGCATATCCAAGGCCTGTAAGGAAAAAGGTATGCACTCAATTATAAACACAGAGGTTGAGATTTGCCTGCCAGAAAAGACCCATATGACCACAGCCACCTCCTTTCCCATTCTCAGCTGGGTGACTTTTTAATTTAAATTACAATAGCCCATCAGTAGCTACAAAACAACAAGTGTAAGACTCTAGGAAAGGCCATAGAATGGATCAAAAGGAGCATCCACCTTGTTCTTATCTGCCTACCTACTGTGAGCCCCGCCTCCTCCTCTCCCACCTGGGCTCTTTCGTTCTCCTCTTCACTCACTGAGCTCTGCCTAATTGCTGCCCCTTCCCTTTGTGGCCCTACCTTCACACCCTTCTCCACCTCACCTTTCCTTCCCATTTCCCAGAACTTGCCATAGTCACTCCTGCTAGTTCCTCCTGCACTAGCCACCTAATCCCAGAGTCCAGAATGCTCCTGCCCTCTTTGCAGCGCTGACTACTTTTTTAGTTAAAGCTCAACTCAGTGTCACCTCCTCAGAAAGGTGTTCCTTTGACGGCCTGCCAATCACTGTCTGTCCCATCGCTCTCGTTTTCTTTTTTAAAAACTATATTTCTTTATTGATTTCAGAGAAGAAGGGAGAGGGGGGAGAGAGAAACATCAATGATGAGAGAGAATCATTGATCGGCTGCCTCCTGCACGCCCCCTACTGGGGATCGAGCCCGCAACCCAGGCATGTGCCCTTGGCCGGAATCCAACCTGGGACCCTTCATACACAGGCTGTCGCTCTATCCACTGAGCCAAGCCGGCTAGGGCCCATCACTCTCGTTTTCTTTGGCACTCATCAAAACCTGATTTATATGTTTGTTTATTATGTGTTCCCACCCAGAGCCTGATGTAAGCTTCCTAAGAGTGGACATTATGCTTGTGTTCATCTTTGAATGCCCAGGGCCCAAAACACCAGCTAAGCACTTAGCCATTCACAAATGCTTCTGGAATGAATGAATTTTGGACCTTTTATTCAACGACTCCAGAACAATTAAGGTGAGAGCAGCAGCCATTCTTTTGTTGCATTTCTGTGAAACACCTAAACATGATGTTACTTGTAAAATCAAAGCATTATATTGTTTTATCAGACCCAGATGAGTAGGTTAACAGTTCTACCAGCAATATGCACACACAGGGCCAGGATTTATGCTCTCTCTTTAACGTAAGGATCCCCAAAATTAGACACTATCTCTCAAAGTTCTTCAGAAAACAGTTCCAGATCCAACAGAGGATCTCCAAAGAAAATATCAACAACGAAATAGGATTCATCACATGTCACTGTGAAATCCCCGTGACAGGCTGAAGGAGCACATTTCTTGGTTGTTGTTGTTCTTGTTTTTTTTTTGTTTTTAGAAAAACTAACTGAACAATAAAGAGACCTTCTTCCCAATCATTCTTTGCTTTCTTCAAATAATTTTTTCACATCTGTTATCGGTTTGTGTTCTTCCTTAAAGCAAAACTAAACAGGTCACATTTTCTCATTTAAAAACACCTATACAAAAAGAATCAGCGAAGTGAGATGGCAATTAGCACAAGCCGAGTGTGTCACTGAAAACCTGTGGGCCAGACACACAAATGGGGGAGGGGGGTCCGCTACTGTCCCAGCGTAGAAAAAGTAAAATTGGGTTTTCTGTTCTCCGAGATGCATCACGAAGTGTGGGCGGAGAGAAACACAGAAATCCAGAATTAGCCGAACATCAAATCATTTTGGGAAGAGTTGACACCATGCGCATTCCTCACCCGGAAAGTATTCGGAGCAGGAGACCTGATTCCTGGGCTATGATGCCATTCAGGAATCCTCGCAAGGGCTCTGGGTCCAGCATTCACAGGGGACGGTTCCTCTGACTCGGGGCTTCCGGGCTCCGATTATTTACAAAGCTTGCATTTAATCGAAGATCTAGATGGAGGCTGAACGCCAAATTCAAAAGAGGGGGCCAAGGTGCCGAGTTCCATAAAGAAACACACAGCCGATCACCACCTCACCCCAGAGAATTACAGTGGAGACCAGGGTGCGCGGGGGACGGGAGGATAGGGGTGCGGGGCGGTGGGAAAAGCAACACCTGTGTCACCCCGTCCCGCTTCCCACTCAGGACAGGCAACGCCTCCAGCCCCCCTGCCTCGGCACCGATGGCGATCGCCACGGCCCAGGTGCATTGGAAGGGAAGGCCTTCGGGTCGGAGCCCCTTAATCCCGGGCTGTTAATGATTACAGAGCGGGATGGGGGTGGGGAGGCCGCGAGGGCGGGCGGAGGGAGCGGAGACCCCCGCCCCCT
>NW_006282204.1:293740-307302 GCF_000327345.1 Myotis davidii
CGGCAGGGGCCTGGCCGGGGGCGGGACGCAGCCTTTCTAGGCAGCGAGAGCCTGCGCCGTAACACCGTTCGCCGCAGGGCTGTGCTCCGCGACCTTTTATTCGAGTCCAAGAGAAAGTTAAAAAGTAGATCAATAAGGAAGATGCTAGCGAACGAGCGCCCCCAACGACAGTGATGCCCGATGGGCTGGTGGGGAGGGGGAGGGCCCTACGTCGGGTGAGGTGGCTCCGAGGAGGCCAGCTGTGCGGGTCCGAGGAGAGGGAGCTGGCTGGGGGGCTCTAGGGGAAGCAGCAGGCAGGGGCCGGAGGAGGGAGCCGGAGGCGGCCAGGGGCTGGGGCGGAGCCCTTGGCCGAGGGTCGGTGGGGAAGGAGCAGGGCTCGGTCGGACAGCCGTGGGCAGGGGCAGGTCTGTGTATGGCCCCGGAAGGTGACCCAGATGTTCGGAAATCACTCGTGGCTGCTGGGTAGAGAAGGCGGAGGCCGGCAGCCACGGGAGAGGGGCAGGCAGTGTTGAGTTGCATTGGAAATGGAGAGTTAAATTCACAGCGCATTTTTTGCGTGTTTAAAAGAGAACATTTATTTTAAAAGTTACAGAGACGAAAGAAGGGCCCTTGGAGCTTAAGAGCGATCATGGCAAACGTACCCCTCTTTGGGGGGTCTTCGGAGGGGCGCAGAGTATTTTGGAAGTAGACTTGCGGGACTGGCCGTGAGGGGTACAGGAGAGGGAAAACAGTGGGTGGGAAACCCCAAGCTCTCCTGGAACACACTGGGTTGGCTGAGTATTAACCATCCAGGTGAAGATGTTGAGAAGTTGGATTTGCAAGTCAGGGGAAGGCATAGAGACAATCAATACAGGTAGGGACTTATTTCTAGATGGCCTGGGCTTCTACACGTCTCCTGGGGGCTCTTTGCATTTAGAGATTACCCAGAGAGGAAGCCTGAGAAGGAAACTGACATAGACAAGGAGGCCCCCTTAATATTCTGGGAAAATGGGGCCCATCCTCCTAGTCAGTGGGGCTCATCCACCACTAGCAGCTTCTGCTTCCCCTCCCCCCTGGCGCTGTGCTTTGGGACTTGTGCCCTCGCGATTTGTGTCCATTATAGCAAACCTGGCTTTGCTTGTTTTTATGTCTGTCCTGCTGGCTCCTAGTGGAGAGAGCCTTACGCAAAGCTCACCATGTCGCTCTAGCGGGGTCGGAACAGTGTTCCTAAGATGCCAGCCACAGACCAGCAGCTTCTGCAGGGGCCTTTGTCCCTGCTGCTGCTGAAATCTAGATGTGGTCAATCTAAAACCAGAAGAAGACTGGGAAGGTCTGGGTTTCAGCCTCGGATCTGCCGCGACACGGAGGAAGAGCTGCGGTGGCCGCACCGTGGCTGTGGAGAGGCCCTGCCGCCTGAGCAGGAGCGGCTGGCCAGATAGAGCCTGCTCACTGGCGAGACATGTTGCCTGCCATTGTTCAGCCACAACGTGACTTAAATTAATTGTTAAATTTACTTACTAACTTTTAAAAATTGGGCATTTGAGGTCTTGCTCCCCAGCATGTTGTCAGTTTGGTTCAAATATTAAAATTTTTTAAAATAAAAATTGGACATTGAAATCCAGATTTTCCGCTTCATTTGAAAAATGAGATAATGTGGCAGCACCAGCCTGAGGTTCCTACCCAGCACCAGCCACCTGGAGCCGAGGAGCTCTGCTGCTTTCCTGTGGCTCAGTGCTGGTTGCCTGGTACTGTGCTGAGCTGTGCTGTCCGCATGTAGCTATCTCAGTCAAATAGAATTTAAATTCAGCTGGGCACTCACCGTGTTTCAAGTGCCCAAGAGCTGCATGTGGCCAGTGGGGTATTTTTATCACTGAAGGTCCTGGGTGCTAATGATTTCACACTGAAAACTGACAGTCGTCATTCCTACTAGAAGGAACTTGGTGTGGTAAGGAGCTCAGTGCCTCTAGGCGAGCCACGTTGATTTGATGGTTGAGGGTACGTACTTGGAAACTACCATGGCAGGCAAGGGCCCTGCACACAGGGAGCTCTGTACCGGATGGTGGGCTCAGCCTCAGGGCTGGAGGGCCCCAGCTGTATCTAATGTTCAGGGCAAAGTCCTGTCAGGTTCCTAACCCAGCTCCTTAGAAAATAATCAGGAAGGAGGGATCTAAACATTCATTTAAATTTGTTTCGCCTTGGGGGCTTCCCTAATTCCTATAATGAGTGGGAATCCCGAGTAGTTGTGAATGAAGGAGTGGGGTTGATCTTTGGCGTGGACTGAGTCTTCATCTGGCTCGGGCCCACACACACCTCCAACTCCTACTTGTAACTGGTTCCCAGCCCCTCTGACTGACCCCTTACCTGGTCTTCGTCTCAAAATATACAGATAAGGAACCAGATACTTTTGACTTGAGGGCAGAACATTGGTTTTCATTTAGAATTGTGATCCAGGAGGGGAAAACAGCTGTAAATGTACCAGATACCATAGCCTGATTGGTGTCCCCTTACCAGTGCAATCGAGTGTGTTCCCTCCCTGGTATAGTTAGAATGTATTAGGTTAGGTGGCTCAGGAGGCGGCATAAGAAATAGAGTCCAGTGAATCAGAAAAGAAAGAAAAGCAAAAGGTTTATTGTGTCCCCAGGAGACCCCAAAGACAGGGCACGTGGATTCACGCCAACAGGGAGGGGGCGCTTTTTTTAAACTGCGGTTGGGTGAGGGGCAGGGACATGAGCTGAGGTATTCAGCTGAGGAAGTTCCCACTGCAGGGGGGTCAGCAGGGTATTCAGGAAGGAATCAGTGTGTGGGGGTCGTGTTGATTCAGGGAGAAGCCAGTATCTGTGCCTGGCACGCTGATAGGGTTAGAAATGCCAGGGGGAGTCCATTATCCCATCACATGTCTGCATGTGTCCGATCCTGGTCTCTCTCCGACCTAACAGAATGAATGTACTTAACCCATAAGATCTTGTTGGGAGAGTTTAAGTCTTCCAGACGTCAATAGTTCTGTGTGTTCCCTGTGTTCTGAAGATTCCCATATTACAGGGCCAAACCTGATTCCTTTTCCTTTAGGTAAAATTAAAACATGATCTGCCCTCTACTGCCTGCCCCTTTCTGGCACATGGCGTTATCACTTTCTTTGTAAAAAGATACTGTTCAGAAAGTAGCTGTGGTATGATTAAGGATGCCGCACAAGCTTATCCTGAGATTCGCAAAATTGGGTGGCATTGTACTTCCTTTTTTGGATTCTAGTAACCAAAACCTGAACCAGGAAACAAGTCTGTGGTGTGTGTTTGGGGGGGTGGGGGGTGGGTTGGCTGGTTGATGGAGGGGAGGAGGACAGAGAAGTGGGCAGAGTTCAGCTTGAAGGCCATTGGATTTGAGTGAGGATGACACCCATGGGATATGGTGTACGCCAAGCTGTAGGGAGTATCTGGGACCTAGGAAAAAGTGCCCTGAGGATAAACAAGGAGTAAGAGATAAAGGAAGAAAACGAGGATGGGGAGCCTGCTCCTGCCTTTGGTGCTGGCATCTGCATTATGTTTTCAGTAGGAAGTACGCTCTGTGGTCTGAAGATAAGCAGTCCTCCAACAGGGCCAGTCACTCACACTGAAGAACAAGAGTCCTGTACATACAGGGGTTTGAATGAGCAGGGGAAACAGCTTTAGGAAAATCCATTACCACCACAAAGCAGTATGTCTGCCAACAGGCCTCCATTTCCTTTCCTCTGTGGACAGGCTCAGCACAGATAAATGAGACCGGCATGTCATGTCCTGTCCTGCTGTTAGGTGGCGTTGGCCTTTGTTAACACCCCTGCACTAAGTGATTTGGATGGATTATCTAATGAATGATTCTTACTACAACTCTTTGAAGAAGGTTCTGTTGTCGCCCAATGGAAGACCTGCCAGTGTAGTGAAGTCAGGATTTGTTAGCTCATTGCTTGCATTATACCGCCTCTTTCTTACGGAGCTACCAGGGCCAGCTTGCTTTGGTGTTAGAGCAGGGGTGGGCAAACTTTGACTCGAGGGCCACAATGGGTTCTTAAACTGGACCGGAGGGCCGGAACAAAAGCATGGATGGAGTGTTTGTGTGAACTAATATAAATTCAAAGTAAACATCATTACATAAAAGGGTACGGTCTTTTTTTTCAATAGTTTTATTCATTTCAAACGGGCAGGATCCGGCCCGCGGGCCGTAGTTTGCCCACGGCTGCACACATTTCAGTTCCCTAGAGGTTCTTCAAATGAAAGTTTTCTGGGTTAGTTTTGACTCCCTCATCATTTGGGTGTGATGAGCCTTATTCCCCCAAAGGATTGTTTTTTTTTAAAAAAAAAAAGTACGACAACCCCACTTTCCTTGTATGTTTGGTTCTAAATTGCACAGAAACAAAGTAAGTTGTTTCAGTCCAGTGGATGAACCGTAACAGGCCTTAAATGAACTGAGAGTGAGGCTTCCCTACAGCCCTGCATCTCACACTGCCCTTCATGGAACTGACAAGGCTCCTCCCCACAGAACACAGGCCCACAGCACCGCTCTCACACACACTATTGTGAGGGTTAATTCGTATTTTTAAGTGCTCTAGGGCCTTCATTGGAAAACCTGGTCCACATGCCACCACCTGTATCTTAAGATCAGAATGGACGTTCGTGTGTGTCGTTTATTCTAACAAATGTACGTGGTATGTCAAAAGTAGGTTTACAGCACATGAGGCGGAGTTTATTTTTGTATTATTATATACCATACAAACAACTGTAAACCTACTTTTGCCCCATCCTGTATTTTAAGCTCCAATTATGTGCCCAGCTTAGGAGCGTAATGAATGAAACATACAGTGGGGCCTTGACTTACGAGTGTCCCGACTAACGAGTTTTTTGAGATACCAGCTGTCAGCCGATTTTTTGCATTGAGTTGATAGAGTAATTTGAGTTAACGAGCTCCTTAACAAGCTCGGTCTCAGAACGAATTAAACTCGTAAGTCAAGGCCCCACTGTAATCCTAATCCCCTTCCCTTACCAAATGTGTGTTTTGTAGGTGGAAAGTGGAAAAGGCACCCATTAAAAGTGAGGGGAGCCGAAGGGTGAGAGTCAGCACTAGGCGTAACAGTGGTGTGAGTTGGGACCTTCATTTGGCAAAAAGCAAGTCCCAGATGGAGGAGACAGGGCCGCAGGACCCGGACCAGCCACCACTGGTGCACAGCGAACACGGAAGACTGACTTCCGATTTCACAGTCTTCATCTTCTGCCCACCCTCAGTCATAAAGTCCTTGGAAGAGAAGTTTGATTACATTCGTCCTGGTGAGGAAAAGTGCGCCCAGAGGTAGATCCTGAGAGGGAGTTGTTCGGAACTTGTCTTTTTTGCCCTTGGCTTGCACTGCAACACTTTTTCTTCAGTAGAAGGCAAGCCTCCTGAGAGCTCAGCTTTGGGAATGTTTACATTCCTGAGACCGGAGTCGTGCTCTATAAATTTGGTCAGGAGAAAGGGCATGTTCATCTCTGCTCTTCAATGTCCGTATTCACGCTGCAAGGTCTTCCCATGGCGGGGAAAGGGTGAAGTGGATGACATCTCCCCTAGGCCTCCTGTCCGACGAAGGCCTGCATGTGCTGGATGAAGGGTGCTCCAGATCCTGGTGGTCCGTGAGGTCCGAAAGGTTGGCGACAGCTGCTCCAGGACACCTGCGAGTCGGGGAGCTGGGGTGTGTGTGTGTGTGTGTGGGGGGGGGACAGGTGGCAGGCACACAATAGCCATTCCAAGTGGATGGCTCAGTGGAAGGAATGTGCCTCAGCAGCACCTTCTAATTCCTCTTTCAGGCCCACTGTCACTGTTTTTACTGTTATTTACCTATATATTAGACTAGCTTAAAATATTTTGTAATACATTTATTTAAAGGAAGCTATATCACTACAAAATGAAATTACTTTAAATCATGGTTTGGTGGGCAGTAAGAAAATATTTTTATTGTACATCACCTCCCCAGCCAGTCTCTGGGATGCCTGCTGTAGGGGAAGCTTCTCTGACGACGACCGAGGCCAGTGCAGCAGCAGCAAGCCTCATCATCCTGATCGTACCACACGGGCTGCCCCTGGCACATGCTGGTGACTAAGCTTGGGACTGCATGTATGGGGTACGATTTTAAGAAAATAGGCCCCTTTCCAGTCACAGTTTCTTCCATTCACACTTCATGTCTTATTTCTTCTTAATTCTGGGACTTGGGATTAAGGAGGTGAAAAGAAGCAGAGTTTAAAGAAATACCTATCTTCTATATATCTTTTATACTAATAAAAGAGTAATATGCTAATTAGACCAGGAGACCTCCTGGACAAAGCCTGGGGCTTGGCCAGCCTGCAAACCGCCCCCAGGCCCTTGCCCAGGCTGCCCCGCCCTGGCCCAGGCCTCCCTGCCCCCAGCAGGGACCTTCACCCCATCAGGGGGCTGGCTGGCCTACAAATGGCCCCAGGGCCCTCGCCCAGGCCACCTGCTCCTCAGTGAGGACCCTCACCCCAATAGCGTGGCCAGCCTGCAAACCTCTAGGGGCCCCTCACCCAGGCCGGCCCTGTCCCCCAGCGGGGTCCCCCTACCCTGATTGGGGTGTGGCTGGACTGTAAACTGCCCCAGGCTCCTCACCCTGGTTGGCCCCACCTCCCAAGGGGACCCTCACCCTGATCTGGAACCCCCTTCAGGGCAGACCAGCCGGCCCCCACCCATGCACCAGGCCTCTATACTAATAAAAGGGTAATATACTAATTAGTCCGGACGTCCTTCCAGACAAAGCCATGATGGTGAGGCCAAGGCAGAGGCAGTTAGGGGTGATCAGGCTGGTGGAGGAGAGCAGTTAGGGGGATCAGGCTGGCAGGTGAAAAGTGAGCAGGTGAGCAGTTAGGAGCCAGTAGTCCCGGATTGCAAGAGGGATGTCTGACTGTTGGTTTAGGCCGGGATCGGGCCTAAACTGGCAGTGAAGACATCCCCTGAGGTGTCCTGGATTAGAGAGGGTGCAGGCCGGTCTGAGGGACATCCCCCTCCCATGCAGGAATTTCGTGCACCGGGCCTCTTGTGTGTGTGTGTGTGTGTGTGTAATATGCAAAGTGTCCCTTGGAGGGGAGTTTTGCTGGAGATCGGGAGTTTGATCACTCGCTATGATGTGCACTGACCACCAGGAGACAGCGCGGAATGAAGGAAGGCCTCATTGGGCAGGCAGGAGGTCCCGATCGCCACCAGGCCTAGGGACCCTACCCATGCACGAATTTCGTGCACTGGGCCTCTAGTCAATCATAAGAATGAAAGTTACAAAATTTTTACTGTAAAAAATTATGTAAGAATAGACTTCACAGGCAGTCCATACTGCAGTTCAGTTGTGGACTGCTGAACAACTTCATATTTCTTTTTTTAAAAAATATATTTTATTGATTTTTTTACAGAGAGGAAGGGAGAGAGAGAGTTAGAAACATCGATGAGAGAGAGACATCGACCAGCTGCCTCCTGCACACCCCCTACTGGGGATGTGCCCGCAACCAAGGTACATGCCCTTGACCGGAATCGAACCTGGGACCTTTCAGTCCGCAGGCCGACGCTCTATCCACTGAGCCAAACCGGTTTCAGCCAACTTCATATTTCTGATGTCCTGCAGGAAATCCTAGCAGACCCCATTGCATCAGATCAACCCCTGAAACTAGAGAGGAGGGAAAAGGGCTGTTGGTTCTGCATCAGTGAGAGGTCAGTGATGGTTTGAGGAGTAAATGTTGGTGTCTAGCCATTAAATCCATAGGAAGGAAGACTTCTAGGGAAAAGGTACTTTTTCTAAACAAGTTACTTTCTAGGAACAGAGATAAATATAAATCAAAAGGATAAGAACTTTAAAAAAAATTTTATACATGGCTGATGATGTTTCTAGAATCTCAAGCTTCCATAGCATGAGATTTCCATTTATTCAGCAGACATTTGTTGACTAGCAGTTTGCACTTTGCCAGGTGCCGAGCATTCAGCAGTGAACGATGCATGTGGTACTGTCCCCATAGAGGTTGCAGCCGTGGGCAAACTACGGCCCGCAGGCCGGATCCGGCCCGTTAGAAATGAATAAAACTATTGAAAAAAAAAGACCGTACCCTTTTATGTAATGATGTTTACTTTGAATTTATATTAGTTCACACAAACACTCCATCCATGCTTTTGTTTCAGCCTTCTGGTCCAGTTTAAGAACCCATTGTGGCCCTCGAGTCAAAAAGTTTGCCCACCCCTGAGTTAGAGTCTATGGGGGAAGACAGACATTGACAGGCCATTTCGTGAGTGATCACTGCTACAAAGAAGAAATGCAAGGTGCCAAGGGACAGTTCAACAGAGAGACCTGATCTGGCGTATATGGTGAGGCCGAAGGGGATGGGGAGAGATCGTCTGAGACCTCCATGTTTTCACGGAGAACTACAGGATGACTAGGGGTTGGTAAGGTACATGGGAAGGGGTCAGGAGAGAGCCTTCTAGAAATAACAGGTACATAACCCTAAGATAAGAAAGAACATGAGTTCCGCAAAGAACTGAAAGATTCTAATAAGGAAAGAACAACAGAGGCATTTTTTTCCTTGTTTTTTTTTTTGCACAAGAGTTAGAAGGAAATGGTAAGCCAGACTTTTAAACGGTACACACCTGGCCCAGCTGGTATAGCTCAGTGGTTGAGCATCGACCTTTGAACCAGGCGGTCACAGTTGGATTCCCAGTCAGGGCACTTGCCCAGGTTTCGGGCTTGATTCCCAGTAGGGGATGTGCAGAAGGCAGGGGATCAGTGATTCTCATCATTGATGTTTTAATCTCTCCCTCTCCCTTCCTCTCTGAAATCAATAAAAATATATATTTTTTAAAAATAGAACACCATGGGAAACCATAGAACATTCTTTTGGGAAATCTTCATAATTTCTGTCCACACAGAAACCCTTTTTTTTTTCCCTTCCTCAACTGAGGATTTTTTTTTTAATTGATTGTACGGAGAGAGGAAGGGAGGGAGAGAGAAACATTGATTGGTTGCCTTCCATATGCATACTGGGGTTGAACCCACAACCCTAGATATGTGCCCCGACTGAGAATTGAACCCAAAACCTCTTTGTTGTACAAGATGGTGCTCCAACCAACTGAGCCACCCAGAAACTCCCATTTCTTTCACATGACCCTTTCTTATTCCTCTCCACTCATTCCTTTCCTTAATAATTGAACCCGTGGGACACCAGGGTCAGTATCCAACTGTCTTAAGAATAAAGCCTGAGGTCTGTTGACCACAGAATGCTGGTCAAACTCAAGATAGCACCTTGACTTCAAATAGGTTTCAGTCGCAAGTCATGAAACAGTAAGACCATGGGGACCACACCCTCATGAAACCAGACAGGACCTGATACAGTGATGAGTAGGGCGCTCACTCCCACTCCTTCAGCCACCATGATCATGACCTTTCCCTGTAGCCCATTTCCTGGGAGCCACTGGGAGGCTAGGTCTTTTAGCATTAATTGCCTGTGACTGGGCTGGGCACCATCTCCTCACTTGTAAACCTGTACGTACTTTCTTTGCTGCAAACTCCTGTTCCCGTTGGATTGGGCTTTGATGCATGTAGGTAAATGGACCCCTTCAGTCCAGTAACATGTAGGCTATCTATGTCAACTGATGTTGGAGAGGAGACATCACTTACCCCCTTTCAGGATTAGTTTTCCCAGCACTTAAACATTCAAGTATTTTGAAAATAGGCCGGTTAAGTACCAATTGTTCTGCTTGTTACCGTGAGTGCTCTAATTCCAGGGCTCCTGTGTCAGGTGCTGGTGTATGATCAGTTAGAGCTCGGGCTGGGGTTCTTAGAGGAGAGAAGGAAAGCAATTAAATTCAGACGCAGCAGAGATGCTGCGGTTCCTATGCCAGGCCCTCTCCAGGTCCTGCTAAGGGAGGTGAGGCATCCTTAGTAGAAGTTACAGCCTCCCTGCCTCTTGCAGGAACCGACTCCCAGACGTGCACAGGGAAACACGGGATTTCAGGGGGAGCCAGCACTCAGAACCCTTTCCTCAGCAGGATAAGGTCGTCTCTGGGTTTTTATTAACGATGGGCTGCAAAGCATGATGTTCTCTCTGGGTTTTTATTAATTGCTTTTAAGCAATTTCTCTGAAGCATCGTGGATGTCAGAATTGGTGTCGACTCTTAACCTCAGTCCTGTTAACTTGAATTGGTGAAGTTGTGCTTTCAAGCTTTTCATCGAACAGTTAAGCCTTGGTTCAGTCCTGGTTGCTCAGGAAAAGTCGCCAGGGTCGGGATGAGTAGGAAGGGCAGTCACAGCTGAAAGAGAGGTGCCCTGTGAGGTGAATTCCTTGGAAGCACTTGGAATTTCTGGGCCGACCCCTCCTTCCAGCTCCCATCTACATTCTTTAGCTGCCCGAGTTCTCATAGACCCAGGGCACCTCTGTCTCCATCATCCCCTCCTGCCCCTGGTGAGCTGTCCGGAAAGCCAGGGTCCTGGCGAGGAGGCCCTGTGCCTGGCCACGTGCTCCCTCTGATCTGTTCTCCCTCTTCTCAGCTCCACGTGTTAGAGGTGGGGCAGGGGCCATGCCCTAGGGATCCTCCAGGCGTGGGCCTTCTTCTCTGATTTAAAGTTAATAGCAGAGAAACAGGCTGAAGTTTTGGCCCAAGTAAAAGAAGCAAGTACCTAACGTCCAGCAGCAGGAGAGTGGACACAGGGTGACCAGACAGTGGGCCGAATGGCAGTAGTGAGAACAGATGCGCTAGAGCGAAAGGAACAGCATGATGGGTCTTAGGAATAGGGCAAAAAAGCAAGGGACAGGAAGGCAAGGCCTTGCCCATGCACATGGAGACAGTTTTAGAACTTGCTGAGCAGCACTATCTCACGCTGCCTACAAAGACGTGTGCGCGACACCAGTCAGGCTAGTGTTCCCTCTAGGAGAGAAATGGGGATTGGACTTGGGAGAGGGACAGTGAGGGTTTCAGCTATACAGTTTATCCTTTAAGGTTCACTGTGAATCTGTGGCTGTTAATTATATTACTCTGTATCATTTTGTGTATCTGGAATATTTCAGGATATTAACAGGAATTTTTTAAAATACAGTTACTTTAGGGAATGCATTTAGGTGGGGTCTTAGGCAGGTCCTCTCAACATAAAACATTGTTGTCTCAGAGTAAAACCCAGAGGGGCCACGGACTTCAGTCGTCACCGAGATTTTTAGTTCTCTGCATGCGCAGTTCTGTGGACAAGACGTAGACCAACAGCACAAGAAATCTTTTCAACAAGGTTATGATGAACTAAGGTGGAACCGAGCCTGCAGACACAATTTGCTTGGCCTTCATGGTACTCACATTTTCCAAAGTAATGAATTCATGTCTTTTTTGAGATTTCATCTTTTAAAAATCTGGAAGGCCACCTAGTAAGCTATCCGGAGGTTCGGCATTGCCAGGCCCTTGTTTCTCCGTGGCAGCCACTGGCCGGACTGAGAAGCGGCCTTTTTAAGAGGGCATGTCCTTCCCTTTTTAAGGGGGCATGTCCTTCTCTTTTTAAGGGGGCATGTCCTCTCTGTTGGCCACTGCCCCGCCAGCCACGTTCCCTGCCGGCTGGCCCTGGAAGGACTTGAGTTAGCAGCCCCTGCACTAAATTCAGTTATTAAAAATGTGCCTGCTCCTTGGCCCCCAGGGCAGTGGTGTAAGTTACCAGCGTACACACGGAGAGCCTCGTCCCGAGTACTCTTTCCAGCTTAAAGAATAGTGAATGTGCATTTCGGTTTTGCCGTGTTTGTGAAAATGGCTGTCGTAGGAAACAGCCCAGGGAGCAGCCTCAGCCACGTGGTGATGCGCAGGCCAGCGCCGCCCAGCAGTGCCACCAAGCAGCTTGCTTGAGAAAGCAATTTTAGTCTAAAGAGCTTGATTAAAAAATGCACCTCTTCTAGCTGCCTATTCTCAGGTGGGGTTTTCATGCAAATGTTCCCTCTTCTACTTCGGTGAGTGCGAGGATGACCACAGCCACAAGACAAGAAGTGCTTGGCCTGTACCGCCGAATCTTCAGGCTGGCGAGGCAGTGGCAGGCAGCGTCAGGGCGGGTGGAAGACACCGCGGGAGAACAACAGTACATCCGCCATGAAGCCAGGACGCTGTTCCGGAAGAACAAAAATGTGAGTAGCCTCAGTCGGAGGTCGGAGATGGCAAGGAGAGCAGCTGCTTGTCTGTCTGTTTCTCTCTGTCCTAAAGCCTAGAGGACAGCAGTCACAGCGGCCGAGGGCGGGCAGGAGGGGCTCAGCCGTGGAGGCTCTGCTGGGTCTCCCCTGCGCGGGCCTTCGTCTCGGTCGGGCTGCCTGGCGCCCTCAGCAGGCCCTGTGGGGTCGGCGAGCTGAGCCGCAGGCAGGGTTCTGGCGGGAGCAACTCCGCACCCCTGCGCCTGTTGTGGGCCACTCCCAGGAGAGGGCACACGGTTTGGTTTCAGTTCATAAACTAGGCAGAGCCTCCAAGTGTAAACCATTCTGAGGGAAGAGACTAGAATTAAGCACAGGATGCCCTTCATGACCTAGCCTTGCACTCAACCTCTGGCCAGCAGAGAGAGCTGGCCCTCTGGGCCCACAGAAGGGGCTCAGTACTGCCTAGGCACCATCTAATAGCAGTGCACCCCCGATAGACCCCAGGGCCAAAGGCCCCTTCTGAGGGGCTCCATTCAGTCACCCCAGGAAACCCTCAGGCATCCCCTGGAGCTCCTCGGGAAGACGGCCTGGCACAGCGCACGGGCGAGGCTTCCAGCTCCCAACCTCTCTGGCCCCCTCCGCGTGATCTCATGGATCCCGTGCTGTTGAGTTCCTTCATGAAACTTCCTTTATTTCATCCACTCTGGCCCCTGCCTCAGTTCCTTTCTGACCCGCCTTCTCCACACCCCTGCTGCCAGCCATAGGTCCTCTGAAGGTCAGCGTATGTGCCGATGCCCAGGACCGGCAGCTGCCTTGTGGTTCCAGCTCCCGTATGTGAACACCCAGCCTTGGCCTTTCACCCCCCACCTGAAGGGCATCCCCCAGGTATAATGGTCATGTGGCCCTCCAGCTTCTCCACACTCTGCCCCTGGTGCACACCGTGCGTGCCACACCAGCGTACACGCAGCCCCAAGGTCCTTAAACTGCCCTGGGAGGAATGGAATCAAATACTGCAAGTGCTGTTTCTGTTTATTTTTATTGCATCGTTTCAAAATGTCTGCTTTGTGTATAATGAAATTATTAGTGTATTTAATGAACTTAATACAGTGCCTTACACTCCGGAGCGTCGCTCACGGGCCTGCCTTGTGGTTGTCATAAATTGACAAGCATTACAAATACTTTGACTCAATTCGCCTTCAGGAGGCCTTCCTCAGTTTCTCTGCTCTCACCTGACCCCGGGATGAGCCCTGTCCTGAATTCCTATATGGTAGTTGATTGTGCACCATTGTGCCTTTTTGTAGCTTTAGGTGTCAGGTTGTCCTCTCTGGCAGTAAAGGCAGGGACCATGGCCTCACAATGCCCAGCCTGGTGCTGCGGGTGCCCTGAGGACTCGCCTGAGGACTGCTAAGACCCTGGGTTTCCAGTATGGCAGCCATCAGTCCCTCACTTGCCACTGCTTGC